>NW_024412423.1:26037734-26098213 GCF_014898765.1 Herpailurus yagouaroundi | reverse complement strand
TGGGGGGGGGGGGTGAGGCAAAGGCAGGGGGGACCAGTCTCAATTCCAAAGCACTTCCCCCAGGCCCCAAGCCTGGGGTACACAGGGACCTGGGAGGCCACTGTGAGCCAGCTCTGGCTGGGCGGCAGCTGCTGACGCCCCCACTGCCCCCCGGAACCTCCCAGGAGGACCTTCCGGAGGCCTCCCACTTGCCTCAGCCGATGAAACAGCATCTGCCACCCCCGCGGCGGCAGCTCAGGACAGGGCGGAGGGCACCACGAGGCCCCTGGGGAAGGCTTTGAAATCTGGACTATGGCCCGGCCCCTCCTGGCAGCCCTGGCCCTCCCACCACAGGCCCAGTTTCAGAGCATGGTGGGGGGTGCGTTCCAGCCCTCCCGCAGTGCGAGGGGCACACCCGCCTAGCTGCCAGGCCAGGGACATCTCCACTCAGACTGGCTGGGGGGCTTTGTTTGCCCCCATCTACTCGCCTTCCTGCTTGCCTTGCCTCCCTCCCAGGAGACCGGTGGAGGAAACGCTTCCTGAGAACGGCTGGGATTTTCCGCTGGACATTGCCTTGCTGGCAGGCTCCTTATCTCCCCCCTACCTCATTCCTTCTCCTAGAGCCACCCCTTCAGGCAAATCATACTCCCGCTCCATGTCTGCAGCCAAAGAGACCCCCGCCCTGCCCCACCACTCTGCTACTTGCCTCAGCATTCCCAGTATGCACCTCATCCAGCACATACCCAGGTAGAGTTGACAGTGAATAAGACCTCATTGAATAACATCCTCCATTTTGCAGATGGGTATACTGAGGTCAAGAGAGAGCCCAGTGACCTAAGCCTCCCATCCAGTGCTCTTCCTTTTACCACCCACCACACTTTCTGCCCCAGGAACCAATTCAGCACCAATTCAGACTATAGGAGGCATTAGGGTGACTGACTCCAAGCAGAATTTCTCAATGCTCCGGGTCCAAACGCCCAGCTGGCTATTCCAAGCTGGTTTCCCAACACTCTCGAAGCATCATGGTGATCTTGAAAAGAGCCCCAAATTCATTGCCTTTGTGACGTTAGACTCTGGGGTAGAGCCTCCTCTCCCCATTGCACAGATGGGGCTGCTGAGGCCCCCAGGGGAGGGGGGAGCTGCAGGCGGCCATGAATCAGAGGGGGAGCTGGGAAGCCGCCCGGCCCTGCCGGCTGTCGCTGGAAGCAACAGCCGGCATTTCCTCCTCACACTGGTGCCTCGGGAAGCGTGGGCAGCAGGCGGGTGGGCAGCGGGTGGGTGGGCACCGCCACAAGGACCCCTCCTGTGCCTACAGGCCAGCCGCACCCCCTTGCTGCCTGACTGGGCCCACACAGCCCACTCCCCATGCCAGCCCAGATCTCCAAAGAGGGGTAGATCAGAGACAGACCTGGGTTTCTGTCTCAGGTACATACTCATGTCACTTGAGGGCACCACAGGGAAGCCCCTCCTCTCAGATCCTCACTGTCCCCTAGCGTCAAACAAGATTGAAACATGACCATTCACGCTTCCTTTGCAGTAAAACTCATGGTTCTGTGATTCTAGAATCCCAACACGACAAGAATCCTGAAAAGAATCCCTCCGCTCCAAGCATTCTGATTCTAAATTCCTGTGACTAAAAATTCTAGGCCACCAAGATCTTACACTCCCAGGAAGAAAGGGGGCCAAGCCCACTCTCAACTGGAGTTATGGACCCAGCTAACCAAGACCCCATCTAGCTTTGGAGAAGGTGGGTCATGCAGAAGGGGTGGGTCTCTCCCATCAGGATCAACAGGAACTGGAAAGGCGGTGGGGATGGGGGGGGGGGGGCGGCTATGGGCCAGGAGATAGAGCCAATCTAGTCCTGGAAGACAGGCCACCCCCTCATGGCACACACAGCCACTGACACTGCAGATGTCAGGAAGCCCAGCTCTGACAAGAGTGGGTAGCTAGAGGTTTGTGAACCTGCACCTCCACCCTGCAGCTCAGAGGGAGGACAAGGCGTCAGGTCAGGGCTGGTCTCCCTGCTTCTCAGGTTCCAAGCCAAGCTCCACGCTTAATCTTCCTGTCTTCACCACCCACTGCTTCCTCCCTTCCACCACAGTCCCCTCACCTCTCAGGCTCCCTAGGCCAGTCCCAGACCAGGCCAACTGAAAGCCAGTGAGGACAAAGCCTCCCAAGCCCATTTGACAGATGGAAAAACCGAGATCTTGGCAGAAGACATGACCTGCACCAAGGGCTAGGCCCCAGCAGCCTACTGGTCTCTGGCCACATTTCTCAGCTCCTCCCCCCATTCCACTTCTCAGAATCCTCTACTGGGACAGTTGATCTCCACATAGCAGTCCAATCGCTAGCACAAGCACATCTCCCACCCAGTGTCCCTTGAGAGCACTCATTCCCACTGAATCATCTGATCATTCATTAATTCATTTGTCCAACTGGCCAATCGCCCTCCGCCACACACACACCACCTCAGGCCCCCTGCCAGGGGTATGAGGGCCCCAAGAAGGAGTGCAAGGCTTCTAGTCAACAAACACAGGGAGTGCCTGCTGTATGCCAGGCAGTGTGGACGGTGCAGTAAACATGCAGAACAACCGTGTCTATTCTCATGGTGTTCACAGCCAGTCAAGAGCTGTGCCAGGACCCAACCCCAAGTGGCAAGTCCTGGGGCAAGTAACAAACTGCCCAGCCTCAGTTTCCTCAACTGTATACTGGGATGCTAACAGCATCCAACCACTGGGCTACTGTGAGGACTAAAGAAAGCCATTAACACAGTGCCTGCCCCAGTAAGGGTTTAGGATGTTAGCCACTGCCATTACCATTGTGGAAACTTTATTAATTTATTATTATTATTATTATTATTATTATTATTATTATTATTATAGTAATAATGGGGGGATAGCAATTGATTACAGCAGAAGCTAAAGCTCTTCCATTACTTAGCTGGTGCCAGACACTGGGGGTACAAGAAGGAATCACTGCCATATCCCATTGCATGGCTGGCAAGGCGCGGGCTCACAAAACCCCATGAGCATCTGATGAATGAGGGAATCAATGACAGGAGGCATGGCCCTGCCTCCAAGGAAGGTATAATCCAGCATGTGTTCATATGTGTTGCACATGTATGTCCAAGCACTCAGGTGTGCACACAGATGTCTATGTGAGAAACCCGGGAGGTCTAGCAGAGGGCACATTACGTGGGAGGGGGAGAGCAGTGCACAGAACACAGCTGCTCAAAGCTGCCCCAGGCCCCAACCCACCCTACCCCTGCCAGCATCGCTGAGCAGCAGAGCTGAGGGCACTGTGGCAAGATCAGGGACCAGGCCTGGTGGGGAGAGCCCCAGAAAGATGCTTTGCATAGTTCTGGCCACCAGATTACAGGCCTAAGCTAGGCCCCTGGGTGGGGGTGTGGGGCTACCAGGTGCTGCCCCACAGGAATCAGGCCCTAGCACCCGCACTTTGCGTCTGTACTGGCACGGCACACGAGTGTTCCTGTTGGCGGGCCAGGCGAGTCCAAGGAGGTCAGAAGAGGTCACAGGGAAGGGAGGGAGTGGGGGGCCCAAGGGCTACGTGGGGTCTGCTGGACAGGGGAGGGTGGGTACAGGGCTCCCCCAGGGCCACCGGGCAGGCCTGGCTCTGCCCTGCTGGGGCCGGCAGCTGGAGGGGAGTAAATATAGCGCGGGGCGTCCCAGCCACATTCCTGGGAGGCCAGCACGGCCCGCCTGCCCGCCGCTCTAGGCAGAGCGCAGCAGCCAGGGCCCAGAACTGCCACTGCCCTCTTCCCAAACAAACAGAAAAATAAATAAAACCAGCTCTCACGCCCAGCACAGCTAGGGGGAGGGGGCAGGAAGGGGTGGACAGGGGAGCAGGCAGACGGACCAGTTGCCACGGTTTCTGTTCCGCTGAGGAGGAGGCCAACAAAAGAGGAAAATGGAGGAAAAGGGCAGGGAGATGGTCAGAGATGTCAGAGAAGGGGAGACGATGTGTATGAGGTGGAAGGTGTGACAAGTAGAGGTGTGGGGAGACAAGTCAGGAGGGGTACAGAAGGTGTTGGGGCCAGTTGGGGGAACGGGAAGGCAGCCTCTTGGGGTCAGTAATTCAGCAACTCAGCGACAGGGATGCCCCAAGGGGGGAAGCAGACAGACAACGGGGGCTAGGGCAGGGGGCTGGCTCCACAGGCCATGAAATATTAAAGAACCTAGGCCAGTGAGTGACAGAGGTCATAGAAATAAGAAGACTAGCCAGGGAGATCCTGGGACCCTGCAGCAGAGGGCTCCTGACCCCCTATCCACACCCCATCCCTCTCCACCACCGCCGGCGGAGCCAGTCTCCCCAACTCTCCTGCTGTGGCTCCTTTCTGTCTTTCTATCCAAAGGGACCAGGCTGAGGGTGGGAGGGGCCGTGGGGATGAGTGATGGCAGGGGACCTTAGCGGTTCCCTCTTCCCTGTGGCTGATCTGTGTGCAGTCGGCCTTCCAGAGCTGCCAGCTACCCAAGCAAGAAGGCCAGGAGGCCTGTCAGCACAGCCGCTGCCACGGGTGCCTCCTGGGGAAGGAGAGGGTAGACATCCAGCTTCCCCTTTACAGAAAAAAATCAGCCAAGCCACCACTTTCCACAGAGACCAGCGGGGAGGGAAGTCCATGCCTCACAGCTCAGCTGAGCCAGCGAGTAAACGAGTGAGCAAGCCAGCAGGTCATCCCCTAGCCCTCCCACCCCACCCGGGCCTCATGACCTTGGCCAGTCCCCCTGTCCCTGCGCCTGAGCCTTCACCAGTCCCACACCACCCTAGGCTTGGTGTGATGAAAGAAAAAGGAAGGTAACCAATATGGTGAAAACCTGCTGGGGGGGGGCAGCTGGGGCCAAGCATCTGCATGCAGATAGCCCTCCCGTGTGTTCTAGGAGGTCAGGTCTATTACCAGTCCCATTTTACAGATGGGGAAGAGAAACCCAGAGAGGCAAAGTGATGTGCTCAACGTCACACACCTGGTAATGAGCAGAATGGAAACGGAAATGCTATGTGTGAGCCACCAACTCTTTTCTTCCTTTTCACTAGGGGTATGAAGCCCTTGTCACCAGGAAAGCCAACTTTTATTGCATGCTGTGGGTTAGCTACTGGTGCTGGGCACTGACCAACTATCCTTGTGTCCATCTGAAAATGGCCTTGTGAGGCAGGCACTCTTATTATCCCATTTCAGGGATAAGGAAACTGAGGATCACAGAGAACACAATTCACCCAAAGGTCATATACCCAGCTAGACAGTGGCGTGGCCAAGAGTTGGAACGAGGTGTGACTCCAGAGCCAGTGCTCAAACACACTTGTCTGGGTGAGGTCAGAGTCTCCCTTGAGACCAGGGAGGAAGTTAAGAGGACCCAGTAGAGAAGAGCTCAGTGGTCCTACTGACCTCCAGAACAGACACCAATGAAAGGTCAAAAACAAGGTCACGACTACTGTGCCAGAGGGTGACCAGCAACTGCTCTGGAAACAGAACACGAGCAGAGCCTGTGGGGACACGGGGTGAGGGCAGTGTGTAGGGGCCTGGCCCAGAGTGATGTCTGGTCTACCTAGAGCCCATGTACCAGTAACACAAGCCCCTCCCCCAGCATGGGAATACTGAGGCTAGTCCAAAGAAGGCCAACAGAGCTGTCCTGTCGGCCCCCAAGGTTCCAACCTGCACCCCAGGGCCAGTGTGCCAGCAACTAATCACACCCTCTAAGAGCCCCTGATGCGGGCAGGAGGGGGGTAGGATCCCCTCCCTCTCTCCCAGGCCCTGCGAGCCCAGAGGGAGGCCAGCATCAGAGGCAGGAAATGAAGAAGAATTTGCGATCTAATTGAGCTGGCGGGGGATTAGGCGGCAGAATGCAATTACAGGGACTGGAGCAGGGCCAGGGGCACTGACACCCCAAGATGTGGCCTGGCCCAGGTGACTGGGCCCAGCCAGTCTCTGGCAAAAGACACCCTACTGTGGAGGGAAGGTCGGGTAGGCAAGGATCAGGCCAGACAGCTCTTAAGGATATAGAGGACTGCAGGGTTCCAGCTCCATGTCTCTCCCAGAAGCAAAAAGTTTTCCTGGGAATTCTCCCCCAGGGAATAGCCCTGTGGCCTCTCACATGGGGAGCAGGCAGCTAGAACACACGTAGAACACATACTTTCACAGGCTCTGCTCATGCATGTACACACATGTATTCATGCTTCCAGGAAAGCACCACATATCCATGTTCACTTGCATGGGGACAGACTCCCAACCTGCAGACACACAGCTCTGGCCCTTTGCTGCCACCAGCTCCACCAAAGGGGGGAAAAACAAAACAGAAGAAAAAAAAAAAAAATACACCCATGACCTTAAAATCCTTTTATTCCCATAATCACAGGCTGCCATCGCCGTGGATACGCGCTGTCACCCCGGCCCCAGCCTGTCTCCCTCCACAGCTTCCAAAACTCCCAGCAGGCAGGCAGACGGGGAGGCTGCCCAGTTACTGCCAGGGAGGGCAGAGGAGGGGAAGGACGGGGTGGGAGAGGTTCAATGCTACACAGACACACACACACACACACACACACACACACACACACACACAGCCTCAACCAGAGAGGAAGAGGGAGGGAGAGACTCAGAAAGACAGACTGGCAGACAGATACAGAAAAAGAAAGGAACACAGACACCAGCCACCAAAGACAGACACAGACCACTGCCCGCACAGCTCAGATATGCCCACTCCCAGATTCACATACCACTTTCCCAATTCAGATTCACTACTCAGGGAGTCAAACACCCCCAGATTTACAATACACAAAACACAGATATACACAAATCACAAGTACACACTCCAAAATTCTAAGCACACACAACTCAGAATATGCACATTCCCAGATTCACAAGGACAAATCCAACTTTCAGATATGTACTCAGATTCACAAACACACATGAACAGATGCAATGCAGACATACACAACTCCTAGATCCACAGATACACATGCCCTGATGCACAAATATACACATGCTCAGACTCCCACCCCCCCAAGGCAGGCAGACGGACACACGTTCAACACACAGATTTACAGATACCACATGCCCTGAGTCATAAGCACACACACCACCCAGCTTCCCACATCCCAGACCAACAGACTAGACCCACACAGCCTCATCTAGCAGCTGACACTGCCTTGGGCTTTAGGGGGCAGGTGGAATGGCTGGGAGATTCCTGGGTCTTTGAGGGGGTCAGTCCTTTTTCATTGCCTGTAGCCTGGGAGGTGGGCTCAGTGTTGGGGGGAATGAAGGGGGAAGTAAGAGAAAGAAAAAAAAAAAAAAACTTGAGTGGGATATTCTTGTTGGGCAGTAGCGCGTGAGTAACTGGGGAGGCTTTTTGTGGTCTGGTGAGTTCCAGCTATGAGTGAGAGTTTAACTATTAATACACTTAATCAAGGACACTTCACACACACGCGCGCACACACACACACACAGAGAGAGAGAGAGAGAGAGAGAGAGAGAGAGAGAGAGAGGCTAGGACAGCACCAGGTGGTAGGGATAAGGGAGGGAGAGCACCAGAAAAAAAGAGTGGGAAGCCCCAATCCAGGCCCCAGCGGGTGGGGAAAGAGGGAGGGGCTTCTACCCTGGGCCTGCCTCCCAAGCAGGGGCAGAGTTAGAAAGGTGGGGCTTGACACATAGTAGGTGCTCAAAAAATGTATGTTGGGGCAATGAATGAATAAGTTATTTACATATAGAGAATAGACAATAATAACAGTAATAACAGTAAATGAGCCCTGCCCCATCCCTGGCCAATAAGGCCATGCTCCAGAGCACCAGGACTGGGGAGTTAGTTCTGCCTTAATCGTCACCCCACCAGACAGGGGGCTCTAGGAAAGCAGGCCTGGGTCTGGCTCATCAGTATACCCCCTCATTCCTCCGACCTATCTAGAATCCTTAAAAAGTCAGCTGACCTCAGCTCAGCCCACACCCCTCCCCCCAGAGAGACCCCCATTTCCATTCCACTCTCCCATAAATAGCTAGGTGGGGCTCTAAAGAAGGTGGGGTATTTAATTCTCAGAGGCTTGGTTCTTTATGCAGATACAACCCTGCTTGCCACACTCCTATAAGCCTCAGTTTCATACTTGTCAAATGGGTAGAAGGCAGGCAAAAAGCTAGAAAGAGGAATCAAGAGTTGGGGCTTACAGTGGGAACCCATGGAACAGAGGCCTGTGCTGGCCTGGGCCCTGGATGCAGAATCCTCCCCTCCTTCTCCCTTCCCCCACCCGGCCCAGCCCAGGCGGGTGGACATTCCAGGCCTCACGTGATAAAGACGAGGCCGCTGGCCCACGGGTAAGTCAACAGGCTCTGTCGGGGGAGAGATAGGAGGCCCAGGCCAGGGTCACCTGCTGAGCCGGGAAAACAGCCGGGCCCAAATACACACATAAATAAGGCGCCAACCGACAGCCAGCCAGCCAAGGGTCTGTCTTCTGCAGAGGAACCTCTGCCCCCACCTTGGAAAGGGAGGTGGCTTTGGAGAGGGAGCCACAAGGCTGGCTTAGGGGCTTCCCTGGGAGAGCCCCAGCTCATGCCAAGATGAGGTTGGGGTGCTTCTACCAAGCTCCCCAGGGCTGACTGAGAACTCAGACGCCAACCTTCCTCAGCTGTTCCCACCCCTTCCCAGGACAAAAATCACCCCCTCTCCCTCCTCCCCAGGAGAGAACGATTTCCGTTCTGGGAGGGGGGTGACAGCTGCAGAGCGGGCCATTACCCCCCCCCCCCAGCTCCTGCTTGAGTCTCATCCAGGGAAACTGCTAAATCAACACTAGACAGTAGTAGGTAGCACCGACCTCAGTCTCCCCTCATAGCTCTCAAAAAAAGAGTTGGGAGGAGACCTCGGGTACCAGTTCCTGGGGTTCCTGCGGCAGTTGGGACCCAGGATACGGGGTCTTTCGGGAGGGGGCTCACGCGAAGCTTAGGCCAGTGCGACCGGTAAAAACATCTAATTGAAATGCTCTCAGTTGCACGGAAGGACACCCCCGCCCCCGCGGGCCGGGGCAGCTGAGGTGGCGCCGGGCGTTCAAATAGCGCTCCAAACAAGTCCGCAGCGACCGCGCACGCAGCCCCCGCCAGGCGGCCCCAGCGGAAAACTTGAAAGGGACTCTGTTTGCCAGCCGCCCGGGGCGGCTCCGGCGGGGGCGAGGGCCGAACGAACACACAAGCCCCCCTCCCCAGCGCTTCCTGAGCAAACGCGGGGGGGCTGGGCCCACCACAAAACCGAGGGCTCCGAACAGCGCCCGCCGCTCAGGGAAAGGCGGAGGTCAAGAAGCTGGCTTGCCGGATCCCGGTTCAGCTCTCCCCCAACACGAAGATGCGACTCGCAGACCACCCAGGATCCTGGGGGCAAAGTAGGGCGCGGCTGCCTTCAGACCCTTGTCTCGGGAGAAAAAGGGAGGTGTGGGTCTTGACGGATGAGTCCCTACAGAACCCCCCAAATCTGCTGCTGCCTCCTTGCAGCCCATGGCACCAGCCCAACTCCGCGCACCCCTTCCGAGCGGGAAAGAAAAAAGAAAAAAAAAAAAAAAAAGCTATCTTGCTCCCTTATTGGGCGCTTCAGCTCTTCTGACAGGTCCCGGAGGCAGCCCCCCAATTTAAAAACTGGGGTCACTCACTTTCTGTCGATTCTACAAATAAACAAAGCCAGGCGCACCCCGCGCTCCCCGCCGGAAAGCAGCCCACTCCGGGAGAGGACAACTTCCCCCAGCAAGAAAATTAACACATTCTTCTCGCGGCGGTTCAGCCCCTCGCTCTAGGGAAGCAAAGGGGAGGGGGGCTTGGGGCCGAACTTCATGGGTAAATTTGGGGCCAAAGCAGCGAGGCAGGCGCCTGGGACACCCGCCTCCCACACTCCGCAGCTACAGGAACACCCCCAGTCTCCCTCCCTGGCTTTGCACGCTGCTTGGCCACGCGGAGCTCGGGAGACAGGCTGAAAGACTCCCCAAGGCTGGAGAGGACGGGAAAGAGAGGCCTCGGAGAGCGGAGGTTGTGGTGGGGGTTGATACTTAGACGGTAAAAAAGAAGGGGGGGGAAAAAAAAAGGTCAAACTTGATCAGCCCGCCAGGCACCCGGCGGGCAGCGGGGGCGAGGAACCATAGGGGAAATATAGAAGTGGCCGCCGCCCCCTCCAAGTGGAGGGGTGAGACTCAGCCACGCGTGGTCCAGGGCAGCAGTTACTGTAGCCCCCAAAACACAGGGCTGCGAGGGGTCTGACGGGGGGAGTGCGCGCCGCATATCTCCAATCAGCCGCCCCCGCAGGCGGAGCGCCCGCCCAACACCAAGAGGTGAGGACCCGGGCTCCCGCCGCCCCAGCGCCCTCAAGCTCGAGTACTTGGGGAGGGGACGGTACCCCGCAGGGAGAGCCTCGGTCCCAACCCACGGCGCCCAAACCGCAGTCCCCGACCCTAAAACCCCTCTTTTTGTCTGTACTCAGTGATCTGCGACCGAGCCGACTGCGGCTTGGGGAGGCTTGAGTATAGCAGCGGCCACCGAGCGATCACCGGCGCTAGGGCTCCCAGGCTACAGGGCTCCGCGGCTCAGCCTGCGGGCGCCCCCCGCCCCTCCCAAACACGGACCCCTCCTTTCCCGTCCCTGGCTCTCCGCACCTGAACTTCGGGGGAGCTCGCGCCGCCAAACTTTCCGCCGACTTGCAGCGAACTCCGGCCCCGGCCGCGCACCGGGCCCCGAGGGAGGAGAGGGAGGTAGGCGGGGAAGGGGAGGGGGCCGGCCTCCGGGGGGGTCGGGGGAGGGCCGTGGCCCGACACCTACCGGCTCTCAGAGTCGTCCAAGCCGCCACGGCCGCCGCCGCCGCGAGGCCGAGGGGGAGGGGTGGGGCGGGGAGCTGCGCTCCGCTCTGGGCACCACCGCCGCGGTGCGCTCCGCTCCAGCCGCGCCGCCCGCCGTGCCCGGGTCCGGAGCCGGAGTCACGCCGCCGCGGCTGGCCCGAGGCGGGGAGGGGGGGGAGCCTGCAGCACCTGCCCCTCCTCCCCCTCCCCGCGGCCCAAATTAAAAAACAACAAAAAGCAACTAATCACCCCCGAGCGAAGCGCGGCGCGGCGGGCGGAGGGCGCAGCGTGAGGCGTCCGGACTCAGCAGGCGGCGCGCATGGCTGGGCGCAGGCTGGGCAGGGCTGGGACGCGGGGCCCGGCTTCGGGGGGCAAGGTTCGGCCGCTCTTCTCGCTCGGCTCGGGCGCCTGCTCTTGCCGCCGCCGCCGCCTCTGCTGCCGCCAGTGCCGCCGCCTCTACATCCCCGCTCAGGCTCCGCCGCCTCTGCCGCCGCCGCCGCCGCGCGCCCGCCCGGGCAGGAGCTCTGAACGCTGCCCGGGGGCTGCCGGCAAAACCCGGACCGGACTCGACGCTCCCTCCGGGCCCCCCCCCCCCCACCCCGCCCGCCTCCACCTCAGCTCCCCTCCCTCCTCCCTCCGCCTCCCTCCCAGCGCAGCTCTGGCCACTTGGACGCCGCAGGCTCTGAGGCCGGAGCCGCAGCCACTGCGCCTCGAGCTCCCCACGCTCTGACGAGGTCGGCCCAGGCTCAGCTCCCCAGCGCGCCCCGTCTTCATCTCTTTTTTCCGCAACTTTACAAAAAATAAGAGGACCTTCCCTATTTTGTGACGACCTGGTCTCGACGACCTACCTCGCGGGGAAATCCGCGGTCCCTCTGCCCCCTTGCCTAAGCACGCCGGAAGCTACCTGGACCAGTAGGGAGGGCTTGGCCTCGCCCCTCAGCTCTGGTGCGCGTAGGGCCTGGAACTCCTAGCCTAGGGCACTTGGAGCTAGACGCCGGTTCAAAGACCCCACCCTTACCCCAGCACTTTCCGGGACTCAGTAGGCTCTATTTCCCGGGAAGACTAGGAGAGAAGATTCTTGTCCCCATTTTACAGATGAGGAAAGCGATCTAAGAAACGACATTTTCTCTCCTACTCCAGCGCCAGTCCAAGCCCTGACTCCTGGGGCTAAGGCAACTACATTGTGGATCCCTGAGACTGTGGCCTACAAACGGAGCCTGAAACAGTGCCTGGCACAGAGCAGTACTCAGTAGAAACTGGTTGAAAGAGAACAAAAGCCCAGGGTACAGATTTGTGCCCGAATATCCTTCCCCTCACTCAGTGCCCCCTCCATCTGCCCAGCTTGGGCTAATCCTAAAGCTGCAGATGTCTTCTCTTCACTTCAGGGGCCCACAGAGCAAGCCCCAGGCTCATATAATCCCAAACTGCAGATAATCCCAAAGTGGGAAGTTTCTCTGGTTCTGTGGAATTTGTAGGTGGGTTTATGTTTCCTCCAGGCAAAAAACAAAAACAAAACAAAAAAACCCGACTGGAGACCCTAATAAGAGACGGGTAGCATGCCCAGGAAGTCTGCCTAGGGTTATATGTACACCCCCCAAATCTATTGCAGCTCAGATAAGAGAGAGTTAACAGCCTCTAACCCCGTGCCTCCAGCCACTGGCACAGCCTTGGTGGGAGAACTGAAACCAGCTCCCACCTCACTGCTTCCTCTCTGTGTGGCCTGCCTGTCTCCAAGGCAGGAGAGGGCCTTGGGGCCTGGGTCTTCTGGGAGCAGCCCATTCCCCAAGCCTTCTAAATTTGGCCTTGGGACCTTGACCCAACCAGGCATAGGGGAGTTAGGGAGATGTCAAAGGGCAGAGTTCATCTGAAATGTGTTGCTTCTTTACCAATCTTGACCTTCCAAGCCACAGGCAGTGACCCCTCCAGAGACATCGTGGACACTCCCTCCTTTCCACAAATGCTGAGAAGTGTCCTTCCTTAACTAAGTGCTAAGAATGGCTCCTAAGGGAGGTGTTTAGCCCTCTTCTCTTCTCTCATCTCTTCTCTCCAGCACCCTTCCTCAAAGCCACCTCAAACAAACGAACCATGTGAGTAAAAGCAAGGTACTTGCTATGGGAACACAGTTTTAAGAAAATTGAACACCTCTAGATTACCACCCCTAAACTGCTTAAAGAGAGACATTCTGGGCCCTACCCTGAGTGTCAGGTACTGTATTGGGCACTAACCATATAAGAAAAAGGAGGCAGAGTCCCAGGTCTAGATCCTCCAGAATCTCTAAGTACTTAGCCCACCTCTACTTACCTTTCTGGGGAAGCTGAGCACTGACTGTGAGGGGGAACTTATTCCCCAGGAGTTAGCAGCAGGCCTCAGAGGACTAGGAGCAAAGAAATGAAACTCAGTCCTGAAGGGCTCCTACAGTCTAGGGTCAGTGCAGAATCAGGTTCTGCACACCCAAAAAAAGCTTCATGCTGGTGATATTCATGGAGAGTGGGTAGTAGCTCCACCTAAAGGAATTATTATTACCCACTTTGTGTGTGTGTGTGTGTGTGTGTGTGTGTGTGTGTGTGTGTGTGTGTGTGTGTAAGACCTCTGCCCACCTCTGGCCCCCACTCCCCCCCCCCCCCAATGAAGTCAGGAGGGCAAAGGCCAAGGGATGGCAGGCTGCAATGAAGATGAGCCAAATGATCCCAATGATGACTTTCTCAGGCAAGGAGTATTGGTATATGCCTGGCCCAGTTTAGAGGTTGGATCTTGGAACCTTGGTCTTCTCCTGGAGGGAGACTCAGACTCTCACCTATTCAACCCAGGTAGGAACCAAAGAAGAGAGAGGCAGAAGTATCCATAGGGAGAACACAACCTGAAAGGAAATGTCATGTGCAGGCCATCCACAGAGAACTTTCCCTATAACAAACAAGTGGGGGCACCCAGAAAGGACTCCTGGGAGGTCTCTGGAGACCATCCCCACCCAGACCCCTTCCACAAGAAGTGAAGCCATCCTGGTCCACTGTTCTCACCTCATTCCTTGCCTCCAAAAAAGAATATTTAGGTTTCACATTGTTATGCAACCAATCAGCTTAGATTCAGCTATCAAATTTCTGAAGTCTCCAGCACCTTGCAGAGAAAGAGGAGCCCTGCACCCACCTTCACTATATTCTGGGTAGGAGTGTGACAGTCCAGGATCCTGTCCTGGTTATGATATCCACACCTGGCATTTATGAAGCTTTTATGAGTAGAGCATCAGGCTAAACAGCTAGGTACATAAACTCATTTAATCCTTTATTCAGCCTCAGCAGTAGTATCATCCCCATTTGTCAGATGAGGAAACTTAAGTGAGACTGGCACCAAAGTTGTTCTCCTAACTCCTGAGGTGATTTGCTGTCCTAGTGAGTCTTCTCACAGATGGATGTGCTCTGGGGTTCACCTCCATCACTTCCGGTAGTGATTCCTCAGAACCCATAAGCTCCAGCCAAGCCCCTTCCCCAGCTCAAGCTGACTTCCCTAATCAGCCCTAGGACTGCCTGCAATCCCTGGGCTCTGCAGACCAACACTATCCAACGCTTGTGGTTCCCTCAGACACCCCAAAAATCCCTTCACATTTCCATGGCTGAGGGTACTGTTCTCTCTGGCCAGGAGGGCCTTCATCAAGCTTATCTCATGAACTCCTCACTGAAGACCATGGCACGTGTCACCTCCCACTTCTTTGACTTCCATTCCCAGCGTCAGTTTGGCCCGAATCTACAGGGCTACTGCTAGCCTCTGTACAAAGTAGAAAAGGCACTCTTTTTTGGGAGATGTAGGTCCACCCTTTTCTTGTTGTTTAAGTTTACTTATTTTCGTAATCTCTACACCCAATGTGGGGCTCAAACTCACAACCTGGCAATCAAGAGTCCTATGCTCCTCTGTCTGAGCCAGCCATGCACCCCATATAAATACACTCTTTTTTTTAAATGTTTATTTATTTTTAAATAAGTTAAAAAAATTTTTTTTAATGTTTATTTATTTTTGAGAGAGGAGAGACTGAGCACAGAGCACGAGCAGGAGAAGGGCAGAGAGAGAGGGAGACACAGAATGTGAAGCAGGCTCCAGGCTCTGAGCTGTCAGCACAGAACCTGATGTGGGGCTTGAACCCACAAACTGTGTGAGATCATGACCCGAGCTAAAGTCGGATGCTCAACTGCCCGAGCCACCCAGGTGCCCCAATGTTTATTTTTGATAGCGTGGGGAGAGACAGAAAGAGGGGGTAACAGAGGAGGATCCCAAGCAGGCTCTGTGCTGAAAGCAGAGAGCCCAGTGCGGGGCTTGAACTCATGAACTGTGAGATCATAACCTGAGCCAAATTTGAATGCTTAACCGACTAAGCCACCCAGGCGCCCCATGCTCTTGATAGATCATGGACTGTCTTTCAGTGTCCCTAGCTCTGTTTACCAGGTGACTTTTGGCAGTGCACAGGCAGAAAAACTGTACTCTGTTGCCTGGCTTTGGGGCCCCCTCATCTGTCCCCTCCTATGGTCACAGTGACCACACTGCACAGAAATAGTTTTTATTTGCTCATTTGTCTCTTTGTCCCCTCACTACTACCACCCATGAAGTGAAAGGGTGACTCTGCTATCTGCCGTGTGCCTGAAGCCTGGCACTAAATAGGTACCAGTAATAACAATTGTAGCCCACGTCTTTCTGCACACTTCCTATGTGTCTGGCACCACACTAATTGCTTTCTGGGCATATGCTTATTTAATCCTCAGGCTCAGATACCTGCTTAAGGTTACAAAGTAACAAAACTCAGATTTAAATCCATGCGTTGTCTGAGGGATCTGCCTTTTCCACAACTGTCATTTATCAACTAATGTTGGTCATTGATTAAACATCCAACGACTGGGAAGTGGCTGCATAGGGAGGGCTGTAGGAGTTAGGGTCTTCAATAAAGATGGCCAGTCCGGAGCCTGGTCTAATGTCTAGGGCCCCTCTTTGGGCCCTGCTTCCCTCGCTTGTATCAAAGAAGATGGAAACAGGACATTTGGAGCCCTATCTCAGGGCAGGGTACAGGATAATCTTCAGTGGGGTCACACTGGACTGTGACCTCAACCAAAATCCCAGGGCAGGACTAGGGGTGCAAACATGGGCAGGGGAAGAGAGAAACCTAACTGCTCAGACATAGGCCCCAGGCCTCTGGGTTCTCAGCCCTCATAAACTGACCACTGGCCCTTAGGTCTCACCAACCCTGCCACCATGACCTTTGAAGGAAAAAGAGAGGTGTAAAACTAGAAAATAAGTTCAGAAAAGCCAGGTCTGTCTCTTAGGATGCCAAGGCCCCACTCATCCCTGAGAAATGAGTTTGGTGGCCCCAGCAGAGACCTAAGCTGTGTAAACTTGAGAAAGGAGGAGGGCAGGGTTGGGGGGGACTCCAGTCACAGAACAAAATGACTATGGGGTGAGGCTGGGAGGGAGCAGAGACCAGGCCAACACACACACTCACACTCTGTATTTCCCCTTTTGCCACAGACATGCAGACATGCTACGCACATGCCAGACAAGCCCATTCTCTGCCAGACGCAGGGAACTCAGCCTGTGTGTGGAGCGAAGAAAGGGAGTGGGGGCAGTTCGGGGAACATCATGCCCCTGGCTGTAGCTCTTAACTTCTCTCGGCACCTTCATGGTTCAATTGTCTCTACTATGGGAGTGCAACTGTGACCTCTCACAGGCCAAAGCTGTGGCTCCACGCACCCTCTCCTCCTCCCCCGCTGTGGGGAAGAGGGAGGGGCCAGAAGGTAACTGAATTGGGGTCATGGAGGAGGGGGAGGACACAAAGTCCCAAACCAGGAGGCCCCTGACACAGCCCAAAGGAAGGGGTGCCCTGGGTATCAAGAAGCCAGCCCGGCCTGAAAATGTTCTACCCAAGATCTACAGGGTCTGGTGGGGTGGTATGGGAAAGCCCTGCTGGAGGTCGAGGGGTGGGGCTCACAGACCTGGCCCTAAAAGCAGCAGAGTGTTATTAATGCCCCTTACACCGAGACTTTTGGGTGTTTGTTTTGTTTTGTTTTGTTTTGACACTGGGACTTTTGAACAGGACCTAGCCTCAGACCAGAGGACCCCACTCACCAACTTCTACTTGCCTTCAGACTCCAGAGAATGGGGTGCTCAGGCAGTGCCTGGGGGTGGGCCTGGGATGAACTCCTCTTTGAACTGGTGGGACTGGTTCTGTGTCTAGCCGCCTGGGCAGTCACGGGTTGCCTGCTGCCTGGGAGGAGGGAGGCCTCAGGAAGGGGCCCCTTGTAAATCGTTAACTCCCAGAGCCACAGTCACTGCTGCTGGGTCCCCTCAGCCCCACACCCAGTCGTGACTCTGGCTCTCAGAGTGTCTACCCCAGACCAGAAGTCAGAGGTCAGAGGTCCCGGCCAGAGGCCCCAGCACCTGGAGAAGTCCCTCCCTCAAAGATCAGGAGGGAGGTGTGGGGGCTGTCAAGGAGGGTGTCTATGGGGAGGACCCTCTCTCAAAGTTCAGAGTTTCTCACCATTGTTTGCCCTCCAGCCTTCCTGCTGCAGCCCTGACCTTTGCCTCTTAGGGAAAAGAGAGTCAGGAGCTCAGGGTGGGCCTCCTGGGGCAGCCCCTGGGCAAGTCCCAACCCCACCAGACCCTTATCCTCCTCAGGGAGGTAATTATGCTAGTCCCACCCACTCTACCTCAAGGAGTGTCACCAGGACTAGATAATGAATGGGCTGAGGAAAAGAACTAGATATTGTTCAGAACGGATAGGACCCTCAGCATTGTTCCAACCCTGCTTCCTGGTGCTGCAGTCCCCCAAGGGAAATAATAAAGGCTGCCTTTCTGGAGGCAGTGTGCTTGCTTGGTTATCTGTTTAGTAATCACATTCCCATTTTGTAAATAAGGAAACTGAGGCTCAGAGGTGATTTACCCAAGCTGTGGCAGCTGTACAGGAAACCAGACCAGGATTTGATTGAACTAACTGTGCTTTCAAGCTGAACCCTTGAGGGTTTCTCTGTCTCCTCAGATTCCTAAGCTATAGGTGAAGAGACAACCTTAAGGCAGAATGGGCTGGACAATCCTCCCTAGTGAAACAATGGGTGTGTGTGTATGTGCGCATGCGTGCGGATTCGGACAGGTACAGGAGTGTATGCGGACAAGAGACTGGCAGTGTCCCCCATTACCTCTCTGTAAGCCCCTCCTCTAGCTGCCTCTCAGGACACATACCCCAGGTGCTACCGCAGGGGAGACTACCCGCCCCTCCCCCCCCCACCCCGGCCCCACCACCTAAGAATTACCCTGCTTAAGACAGGCTAATGAGGGAGGATTGATGGTGCTACCACCCTTTTCACTAGGGAAGCATCTCAGAAGCCTAGGAGATGGAGACAAAAAAAAGAAAAAAAACACAACGTATAATCGAGATTGCAGATTCAGAAAAGATTCATAAGTGAAATGATTCCCCCAGGAAATATAAAAAGTTACTTACGGCACGGCTAAATTGGGCATACTTCAATCAGGGGATGTTGAGAAATCATTAAGATACACAAGACTTTTTTAGACATATGTGAGCTCCATCAAGAGGGCAGGTCATTGCTCCAGTTAGGAGGGGTCGGCCCTGAGCTAACTTGGCCTCCTCCTGTGTCACTTCCTTCCACTCAGACCCATGGGTGGGGAAGGAAGGGAAAGTAGGGAGAAACGCTACCTGCCAGGCCCCAGGGGCCACTGCCCCCAGTGATCCAGAGACTCTAGCAGAGGTTAGATAGAACTTTTCATCTTTTGAGGTAGCCTTCTGCCCATTCCAATAGCATTATGTAGTGTGGCAGGGCTGGAACTACTCACTTCTTTTGAAACATTGAAAAAAGGGACTCCCGCTTCCTATTTCCTGGCCCCTTAGAGATTCCTTGGGTGGGCCTAAGGAAGTAGGCACTCACCTTGGACACAGAAGGACCAGAATACCCTCTCAGACTTGGGTATGAGGGATTTGCCTTGAGGGAGGGCACAAGTCATTCTGTTTGGTCCCTTCTCCAGGGAACACTGAGGGAGTGAACCACTCTGGGAGGTTTTTGTTTTGTTTTGTTTTGTTTTTTTAACGTTTTATTTATTCTTGAGACAGTGAGAAACAGAGCATGAACAGGGGAGGGTCAGAGAGAGGGAGACACAGAATCCAAAACAGGCTCCAGGCTCCGAGCTGTCAGCACAGGGCCCGAGGCGGGGCTCGAACCCACGGACCGAGAGATCATGACCTTAGCCAAAGTCGGCCGCTTAACTGACTGAGCCACCCAGGCGCCCCACTCTGGGAGTTTTCAAGGATAATGGTTAAAAGACATTTTCCCCTCTCCATTGTAACCACCTCCATTTTTCCTGTAGAAGGCTTATCTGAGGGGCGCCTGGGTGGCACAGTCGGTTAAGCGTCTGACTTCAGCCAGGTCACGATCTTGCGGTCCGTGAGTTCGAGCCCCGCGTCAGGCTCTGGGCTGATGGCTCAGAGTCTGGAGCCTGTTTCCGATTCTGTGTCTCCCTCTCTCTCTGCCCCTCCTCCGTTCATGCTCTGTCTCTCTCTGTCCCCAAAAAAATAAATAAATGTTGAAAAAAAAATTAAAAAAAAAAAAAAAAAAGAAGGCTTATCTGAAGTCTAACCCTCCTCTCTTACAGCCTGTGGGGGTCTTTCTACCCCTTGCTTTCCTTGTCCTAGGACTTCCAAGGTGAGGCCAGGACATCAGTGAAATGCAGAGGGTCTCTGCTGAATACTGATCGCTCTCCCCCTTCTACGCATTTCTGAGAGCCAGGACTTCTGGGGCCTGGGACAGGGTCAGGCTTTACTTGTATCTCCATGCTCTGTCAAGGGCTTGGTCCCCAGTTGATGTTAAATAAATGTTTATTGAAGAGGAGGGAGGTCATCAGAAGATGGCTGGGATGATCTGTCCCATGGGGTTGGGTGTGGAGGAGAAAGGAGACAGGCCAGGTTGGTCAGGGGACTGTAGTGTCAGGCCCATATACCTGTGTAGTCCTGTTCTCCATCAAGTCATCAAGAAAGGCAAGAAACCTGAGCTGGATGGTGGTGGCCACGCTGCCTTGTGGGTGACCCGAACCCGATCCTGGCCAGGCCGAGGCGCTATTTTAAACGCCAACCCCAAGCTGCCACCTCAGCCAGCTTGGCTCATCTCTGGTTACAAAGGCACTGCCCACCTCCCAGCCACTTCCTCCTCCCTACTCTGGGACCCCCTAGGCTGGTGTTGGGTTCAATGTGCCTTGGGGAAACCCTGCTCTCTGTGGTCCTTAGTTTGTCAACTGGCACCAATGCCCCTCTCCATCCCCTGTGCCCTGCCCACTAGGCACCATAGTCTAGTCTACCCACACAAGGACCCAGTGACCTGCATTCCGACTGAAATTTCCCCTACAGATAAGGGTTCTCTTCTCCAGGAATAAAGGCATACCCTGGCCAGAGAACACGAAATGTTGGGTTCTTACTCTGCTGGGGCCAGAGTATGCAGTCCAGGATAGGGCAGATGTTACAGGAAGAAAGGAAGTAGGTTAGACATAAGTAGGACTTCCCAGCAGTGAGTCTGTGCACCAGAGAACCTTCCTTCACCTCAGTGCCTGCGTGCCTGCGTGGGTAGGCAGAAGATGAATCCAGAGGGAACCCCTTCCCCAGGTGTCTGGCTCAAGGGCTTGTGGGTCCGGAGACTTAGGCACCATTTAGCCAGCCCACAGAACCTTCCTCCCTCCCCTTCCTGGAGGGGCCAGCTCGGCACTCAGGTGGACCAGCTGTCAGCTGGCTGGGCCCGCTGGACTTGTATCCACAATCCTTCTCCTACTCTAGGCAGTAGCCCCCACTGGCTCTGAGGCCTGCCAGCTCCATACACAGTCCAACACCAGCCGAGAGACATTGCTGGGGCACCAAAGGAAGGGAAGGGAGGAAGCTGATCATCCATACTGGCTCCTCCCATCTCAAACTGGCTGGACAGAAGGCTGCCCAGGCAGCCTGAGTACCCCCTATGACCGCACCCGCTCCCCTGCCCCCATGCTGTGTAGTCTCAGCAGTGAGGTGTTGGCATGAAGCCTGGCGCAGCTGAGCAGTGACGCCAACAGCCCTGCCATCTCAGGCAAGCATGGTTCCCTCCAACCTGGCAGTTAGGGCCATGGCGGGGGGGGGGGGGGGGGGGGCGGAGTGCAGGGGGGGAAGTGTCTCCCACCCTCCTGGGTCTGAGACAGCTGGGGACAAAGCTGTTTTGGAAACCTCCCCCTCCACTATTGCAGAGGACCTCTGGCATCCCTGTGGGTCTTGGCCACCGCTTCCAAGCCAGGGGGCTGATCCTGAGGTTAGACCAGTGGTTCTCAACTAGGGCTGATTCTGCCTCCCAGAGGACACTGGACAATGTCTGGAGACATTTTTGGTTGTCACTACCACTGCTACTCATCTCCCACCCTCACAGTGAGAGAAGGTACTTCTGCTGTTCCGGCTTTAAATGCCATTTGTGGCCTGAGGAATTGTGGCAAGCCTCCTGCCCATCCACCTATCTACCAAGCAGCCTCTGGGGTTGTTAGAAAAAATGCCTATGATAGGCGGCTGGAAAAACTCTTCAACTGCTCATGAAGGGGGACTAGATGTATCCCACCTGCCAGGTAAGCTCTACAGAGCTCTCTCCCCACAAGGATTCTGGGTCTAGGACAAAGCATAGGGGCTGCCCTGCCCTTCAGGGCCCACTCCCAGAGGGCTGGCCCAGTCTGGACCTGGTTGGAAGCTCTGGTCTCCTCCTCCTCATCTCCCCACTCCCTCCCATTTCTGTTTAGGAGGTAGCCATGGTGGCTCAGCTCCTATCTCTGGTTTCCTAGGGAGCTCTGCTGAAGCAGCCCAGCCTCCGTGGGTCCATCTGTCAGGGAGGCTGTTCCGCCCCATCGATTGCTGTTCCCAGGGGGCTGTGCTGCTCGAGGGACCCAATGTGGCGGCCAGATAGGAGGGAACCACACCAACAAGAGGGAGTGGGGGCAGCCTGGCAGCAGGCAGAGCTGAGGGGGGCTGACACTTCAGTAACAAGGAACAAAGCTAGACAAGCATGAGAAATGCAGAGGGCCAGGGGCAGCAAGGCAGGAGGCTGGCTGGAATGACCTCTGAAGCCAGGTGGTACCCTCAGGACTCAGTTTTGCCTTTGGACACACTGAATTCCCACTTGCAAAGACAACAACCATAACAATAGCCGAATTTTACTGAGCAGGAACAGTGTGTCCAGGACTGGATTAGAGGCTTTGTACACCTTTGCTGTCATAGGAGGCTCACACCCCTCTAAAGCAGGTGCTGTTATGCTCTGACAAGAGAGGAAGAGGCCCAGAGAGGTTGCAGCACTTCTCAGCAGCCACACAGAGGACCTGGAGCTAGACTTGGAGGCGGGTCAGCCAGGCCTGTGGCTGTGCCCCAGCCCCAGACAGACAGCCAGACCTAGGGGGAGGAGGCGTGTCTGGCCAGGCTAGAGGCCCTGCCTACCCTCCCCCTCCCTGCCCTCCCCGTGGAGCCGCCTCCTCCCTTGGGCTCTGTGACATCTGCCCCGCTTCCCGGCCCCAGACAGCTGCCCAGAGCCACGTCAGCACTTCCACCGGGGAGCCTGGAAACTGGCTCAGCCCCTGGGCCATGTGGGACTGTTGAGTCCCCAACAGGGTGGCTCTGAGAGGGGCAACTCAGCTGAGCAGTGGCTAGGTCCGTGTGACCTTGTGCAAGGTTTCTCTGAGCCTCAGTTTCCTCTGCTTCAAAAAGGGGCTTTGGGAAAATCTTCAGAAGAGGATGCAGTAACATCTTGGGTGGACAGAACAAACATTACCCACAGCCAGAGTTCTGGGGGCTCCTCGGGGAGCCTTCAACCTCCAGCGTCCACTTGGGGTTGTTTGGTTATTTGGCGGGTCTCTTGGGGGTGAAAGGAAGGGTGGGGAGGTGTCCGTGCTCCAGCAGCGGTGGCTGGCTGGGGCCAGAGATAACCAGCGCCTCCCGGAAAATCATTAGCATCTGTTTGGGCCCCCGCAAAGTTGGCCTGCCGGCGCCTCCCCGCAGGAAGGAGCCCGTGCATGCCCCCACCCGGGAGCACTAACTGGCCCCCTCTTTCTCCTTCTCCTCCTCGGGCTCAGCCCAAACTCTTGTGGGAACAACATCCACGCACCCGGAAAAGGGGGCCCTGGGTGCAGGGTTACAAGCGGGGGTCAGGCCGCCCCGTCGGGGGTGTCCTGGCAAGGTGTGGGCGGTCCGGTCCGCGCTCTAGGCGATCCAGGCCGGCTCTTGGCGACGCCCGCGCTGGCGGCAGCCCAGGGAGTGTGTGGAAATGACACCGCCAGGGCGGTGGAGATCCCCCCTCCTGACATTGGCTGGAAAGTGGAGCAGCTCGTCAGGGACAATCAATGGCGATCGATCGCCAAGCGGCGCTGGCGGACGGCGTGGGGGAGGGGCGGCGGGCCGGCGGAGGTGGGGGCATCCGCACCGAGGTCAAACAACACACAGACTTGCAAAGGGAGACAGCAGCAGAGGGGGTCACCCGGACACACAATACGTAGTTAGAGAAACATCACTAAGGGGCACTGCCACCACAAAGGAGGTACAGTAACTACATGGGAGTTATACCACACAACAGTTTGTGCCACAAGTCTTGACACAAGGGTTACACAAATGGTTCACATGGACACACACAATAGTGTCCAGACACAACCATAGACACATTATCATACAACCAGTTCACCCTGCCACTCACAACAGGCCCTTGTACCACCACAACCTATGACCCTATGCCAGACACCTACAACATCCCCAGGACACAAAATGAGTAATACATTCCACTTGCTGGTCTCAAACCAGGCAACAGTAGGGAGCTGCATACTCTGGCTGCACAACAAAGTCACACAACAAAGCAAGAAAGTCACACAGCCAAATTACACATCTTCACCACCACCTCAAGGAACATTGTCAAATTGGGTGTCACGCTATGCAACAATGCAGTTGTGCCCTATATTGGCAACATGACAGGATCAAGAGCCTAAGTACACAACAAGGCCACACAGCACCACAAGTGGCACCTAGCAAATAAGACACAGATGCAGCTGTATGGCATCCCCAGAGGAGGATATAATGTGGCACAATAAACAAATACTGGGGCGCAGGCAACACGGCATTAACTCACAGGGTTCTGACATAACTAAATGAGCTTCTCCCAGGTGAGCACTTAGCACAGGGCCAGGCACATGGTGAGCACTCAAACCACAGCGGGTCTCAGGATCATTATTAATAGTTATTAGTGAGTCCTATCAATATAATGACTGTAACTACTAAAATAGCCTCACTCTCTCCAGTAGGTTCATTCCCCTCCAGGAACCTGATTCATCCCAGCAACAAAACTAGTTCTGCCATCACACACACCTGGGAAACACTACTCAAGTGCCACAAACACAACTAATGCTGCTACACTTAGCCACAACAGTGGTCACACGTTACCACTTTCCCTACTACGGAGCCATGCCGAGCACACACTCTGGGGCTCTGGTGGGGAAACCACCCCCAATCTCTCACCAGGTGCAACTCAACTAGTGCATAGCTACTGGCCCAATTTCCTGTCACTCTCACCGAGTTGTAGAACACAAAGCACCTCTCACCCAGTAGCAATCTACTCTGTTACATATGGCCCCAGACCTCTAACATAGTCTCCTTAAGGACCCTCGCTAATTAATCCCTTTCTCCATTTCCCCATGCAGAAACTGAGACATCAGTTCCAGAGCCCTCGGAAAAGCCCTTTCTATTCCAAATCCAAAGCAGGAAACAGGGTTGGCCACTGATCTCAGCAATTTCAACCCCCCCATTCCCAGCAGTGCATGTGTGTGGGAGCAGGGCCAAGATCTGTCATTCCTTCAACACACCCTTATAGGCCACTCCTGTGGTTCCAGTATAGGGCCAGCTGGGCTGTAGCCCTCACTTCCTCCAGTGAAAGCCTGGGCCATCCCAGGGGCTTCAAACCCTTGCAGCCAGGGAGCTCCCCCTAAAGGTTCTACCCAGGAAGACTATGAACAGTCCCTAGTTTTGCCCAGCTGTGTGACCTTGGATAATTCCCCAACCTCTCTGTGCTGGGATCCCAAGTTCTGTCAGCAGACTCCAAGAACTCCTGACTCCCAAATCTCATGTGTACATGGGTACATGTACATGCATATATGCACACAATGCACACACACACTCTTTAGGGAGAGAGTTGTAAGACAGAGGCTAGGATGGGGGGAAAGCAGGGACCCCGGGCTGTGCGCAATTCGACAGTCAATCACCCATGGCTCATCCCTTAGCCTCATCCTTCAGGTAGGGCTGGGAAACAGCTTGCAGAAGTCTGGCCTCCTTCCACAGGACCCCTCAATCCCAGGTGGCTGGAGGTAACTCCTCCCACCCCCTCTCTAGACTTTTATTCACCATATTCACCATAAGGGATAGATGGACTCCCCTTTTGTCCCCCAAGAGAAGCAGAGGGACAGACAAACCCTGTTCAGGGACACACAGGCTGGCCAGGTATGTCCATCCAAATGTCTGCCCATTGTGTTTACTGCCACACTCTCGCAGGTCTTACCAAGCGGGTGTGTGAGCTGTGGGCCCCAAAGAGGCCCAGACAGCCTGCCCCAAGTCCCTGGGTATGTCAGGAGCTGATCCTGCCGTGAAGAGGGGAAAATCTCTGGCTTCTACAGGAATCCAGGAATGATGTCTTATTGTCCATGCATACCTCCTTGAGAACTCATAAGCACCCAAAAGCCACAGCCTTCAACTTGATAAGGCCATTTTCCACCAAGCATTGCCTAAGGGCCAGGTGCCCTTTTCTAGATTAGAAAATCAAGTAAAGGAGAGAAAAAGTAGGTGCCCAAGAATATACAATTGAAAAGTCATGGCCTGTGATTCAAACCCAGATTTGAACCCATAAGCTACACAGCTTATGCTCATACCCATGTACATAAACATTAAGGAATGTCCATGCTCACAATTCTCACAAGTTCACACACACACACACACACACACACACACACACACACACGCAGACCCCTCCAGCACATATTCACACACACAAGCAGACCTACACTCTCCCACGCCTGGAGCCTGTCAGCCACATTCTCCAAGGTTCCCTCCCTCTAACAGGGACAGGGGCAGGCAGGGAGTCCACATTCCCAGGTTTCCGCCCTGACCCTGACCACCCCCCTTCCCCACTCAGAGCACACATTCCTCCTGCTGCAGCCAGATAACCAGCCCCAGGGGGAGGCCTGGGGGAGAGCAAGGCATTCTGGGGGCCAGGCTGCTGGCCCTACTCTGGGCTGCATGAGTCCAGCTCTATTGCCTGGCTCTGGCAGGGTAGGAAATCAGGAACTTTCCCTGCAGATAGCTCCCAACCCACTGGCCAGGCTAGACCCAAGGCTTCATTATGAGGACTTTCTTGGGCCCAGAGCCTCAGCTCTCTAGAAAGGACCCCCAGGGCCTCTCAACTCATCCTTTGAACGCAAAATCCCCTTATATAGTTAGAAACTAGAGTAGGATCTGGGGAGCCCTCAAGACTCCTCTCTCTCCCACTGTTACAGTCTGTCTTTCAGTAGTTGAAAACCTGGGTTCCAGGCACCAACAGCCCCTAGGCAGGTTTCCCCATCTGGGGATAGTGGTGGTGAATTCTCACAACTCTGCCTGGGGTGTAGCCACTTGGAGGGTTCAGCAAATCTGGAGACATTTGCATATCCAGATGGCCAAGACTGGAATTTCAAAGAATTCCCCAAGAAGAGGCAGCTGGCTTCTGGGTAGTGGCCCTGGAGGCTCACAGCTGTTGGGCTGGAAGACTGGGGAGCCTGGAGCCCTCAAACACAAGATAGATTAAAACAAACAAGGGAAGGCCAGAGCCCTATCAACCAGTCAGTCCCCAGCTCTGTTCCTCCTGTCCCTAGGCCTCCATCCCTCAGGGTATGAAAACATGTCCTTGTTGCCCAGAGTAGGTGGGCAGGCAGATGAGACTGGGCTGGTTGGCTGGAGTGACAGGGACTGCTTGCCTCTGGGGAAAGGCAAGAGTGGGCACCAGGCAGAGAACTGCCAAAATATGAGATCTCATTATTCATATGAAGTGATGGACAGGACCTTTACTCCCATGCAACCTGTAGGCAGGTGGGCAAAGGGCCATGCCCTGAACCCTACTAACCTGTCCACAACCTAGGGATATGGCTACTCTACCAATGGAGAGGAGAGAGGGGAACTGGTAGTTTGACACTTTTGGCAGCCTTTGGGGCCTGTTCCCTTGCTGTGACTAAGGCTATGACAGGGCCTGACTGAGCTAGATATTGGTCCATCCAGTTCTGGATAAACTGTGACAAAGCTAAGCACAAATAGGCCTCCCCACCCCAACAAAAGCCCCTCTCAGGTTCTGTCCAAGCAGATTTACTGACCACCCACCTCACGGTTTTAACAGCCATGGGTCACCACTGCCCTCTGCTGGCCACTCAGGCACTAGCATCCACTCAGATAGCAGCTCACACCCCTACTCAAGCAAAATGCACTTTAGTCACCTCCTCCATCTGTGGGCACAGTAACTGAAACCCATCCAACTGTCACCTAAAGTTAGAGGGCAGCAGGGGGCAGGATAAGCAAGGACAAACAGAGACAGTGTCAGAGGAGAAATTACAAAGGAATCCTGCCCCTCCCCCAAAGTTTACATCTTAAACTTCAAAAGGAAATGCCCTTTCTATAGAGGTTGAACCCACCCTCATGGAAACAGTATCTGCCCCATAACCTGTTACAATGCACCAGAACCTCCCCATACCCGTTCTTATGCCCTCTCCTTGTCTCCTCTAAAGGAAGACCAGGAGATGGCCTGGGGCCATACTTAGAGAAAAGCTCAATTTCTCTGGCAGGCCTGAGAAAGCCTTGGATCCCTCTGTCACAGTGCAGCAGGTGAGGGGAAATCCTGGATGCCCTCTTAAACAAGGCCAGCCGCCCTCAATTTTTAGTGCAGCACCCTGCAAGGAGCCACACTTTTCAAAGATGGCAGCAATGCCATCTGAAGGCGGGGAAACTGCCCAGAAAGACCTAACCAGTACGGCTCCTTAATTAGCTGGGAGAAGCTACAGACACCCTTGCAGTCAAGTAGGTAGCCTAGCTTTTGCCAACTATCTCAAGCATGACCCAACTCTCGCATCCACGAGACTGTGCTGATTCTAAAGCCCAAATGTCAGATTGTATTTGAGCTGTTTCTAGAAACTTTGAAGTCAGGGGGCCCAAGAAGGAGCTTTGGAGCGTCTAAAGCTACCCTCACTTCCTATGGAAAACTTAAAAGCTGAGAAAGCTGACAATTTGGGGGAGTAGTTGATCCTGAGGACAGGAAACTAAACCGTCTCTACTCATTTTCTAGCGGCACTACAGTTTAAGTCAGAGGAATATCCTTTAAGAGTCCGTTTTTTTAAGTACTGAGGAAGACATTCAAATAGGACAAGTAGCTCAAAGCAAAGGAGAGAGGTGCCTGAGAAAACGGTAGCTATTTCTCCTAATATCCTCAGGAAAAGTCTGAAAGGAGCACACCAAGGCCGGAGCTGCTCTTCCCTGGACAGCAGTCAGACAGCTTAGCCTGGGCACTCAGGAGCCCCAGCCTCAGAAAAGGCCATTCTACCAATAACAACTTACAGAGGAGGTTAAAAACAAAAAACCCCACTCAATAAAAAACTATTAAGAGGCCACCTTGGTGCTAAGATATTCATACAGTTCCCTATCTGTTAAGAGGCATATTATACTCAGCCTCTGATCAGGTGCAGCTCCACAAGTAATCCAGAGATGGAAAGTGACCACTTGTCACAAAAATGTCTAACTCTGATTCAACCAGTCCAGGAACAGTCAATAAGAAAAGCCAAAGCTGGTTGGTGATCATGTTATACATTCAGCCACTAAGGCCCAAGGACTTAAAGGCTTTAGACAGTCCCAACCCTTGAGCTTTCCCACTCTTATCAACTAAGGTAAAATATGGAGGCAACAATGGAGCAATGTAGTTGTTTCATGAATATTAAACATGACAAAGTGATCCCATGGCCAGACCCAGGAATTGACTTGGAAATATTCAAAGGAACCTGAAGACCAACTACTTAGCAGCTGGAGCTTTGAAGGCTTTTAAGGCAGTTCTGTGGAGTACAGAGAACTCACAACCACTTTTCATCTAAGTGCGTGTAAAACATAAGGAAAAATTAAGTAGAAAAGAGGCTCCAGGAGCATCCCAAAGGAAATTTATTTTCCCTTTTGGATGTATATGAATGTATGTATATTTGGAAAGTGTGCTACCTTCAGTTATTTTCATATTAAAAATCCGTGTTCTCTGGGGTGCCTGGGTGGCCCAGCCAGTTAAGTGTCCAACTCTTGATTTTGGCTCAGGTCATGATCTTGCACCCTCATGGGTTTGAGCCCCGCATCGAAATTCTCTGCCCCTCCCCCACTCACTCTCTACCTGTATGTATGTATGTTTGGGGGAAAAAATCTGCGTTCCCTTGTATAACCTCACATCCACCAAAATAACCCATCACTTGAAATGAAGTGTTTCACAAAGGGAATCAAAAGGAGATGGGTCCCTAATACTAGTAACAATTTTCTATGGGGTAATAAAGATGCTTATTCCTGAGTAGGAAGGAAGGACTAAAGGAAGGAAGGAAAGATATGTTCACAATTCAGGAGACCCAGGAACTAAAGTTCTTCTATTAAAGCCACCGGGTATTAGGGAGTATGGTATAGCAGAATGAGACAAAAGCCAGTTTCACCTTAATTGCAGACAAGGGACAGTTTATAGGCATTCCAGCAGTAATCTAGAAATAATTCATTTCTCCTGATAATATAGCTAGGGCTCAAAATAACCTGGTAAGGCAAAGAGAAATGGGGGAAAAAAAGGGGAATAGCGTAGCCATTGGAAATGGGAAAGGAATGCTTCTATCACTAGGTCACTACAGAGAACACGGTCCCTCCCTCTGACCACTACCATATCCTTCTCTCTACAGACCTCCCTGCCATTCCCTAACCCAAGAGCTCTCCTTCCAAGTTTGTGTATTATCCAAAGTGTAGAAACTAACAGGACAATGCTACCTTTGACCACTGGCCAATAATAGAGCATGCAAATATCTGAAATCATGTGGTTTTATCAAGAGGGACTGCTCCAACTCTAACTTGTCCAAGGCACTCCATGTTAAGAATTAAGAAGCAGGGAGCCTGGGTGGCTCAGTAGGTTAAGAGTCCAACTTTTGGTTTCAGCTCAGGTTATGATCTTGCGGTTCCTAGGTTCAAGCCCCATGTCACGCTCTGTGCTTATAGTGTGAAGCCTACCTGGGATTTGCTCTCTCCCCCTCTCATAAACGAATCAATCAATCAATCTTAAAAAAAAAAAAAAAAAAAAGAACTAAGAAGCAAAGGGAACTCATACACTTATCAATTTTGATACACTGGGGAACCACTGCCTCACCAAGACACTCAGGGTTACTACAAATAAGCTTTCACATGTGATAAAGCTGGAGACAATCCTGTAAAAAGCAATCTGATCCCAGACAAGAACCACCCTAAGTTAACACACATTTTTTATGACTGGGGAAGGTGGCCTCCCTCAATGAGACTTTGTTCTGGCCAAGGCACATGGATACAGACTGGACCAAATATGCCCTATATTCAAATAAGCAAGACCAAACTGCATTCAAGGGCCTAATTGTTTATGACCATTCAAACCCTTTCATTTGGTATCTATATGCCAGATGATGGCTTTTATTTAGCACTTAGAAATGCTTAAGAGCACTCCTGTGAAAGTATCTACGTTATGACATAATCAACGGTAATGAGCTGGCTGCTCTTGAAGATGACAAAGTATGGGGCTTTCAGGATCTGTGCAAATGACCCACACAGTCACCGGGCTAGTTAACAGCAAATCCAAAACTGATGAATTCCCACCTGCCAATAATACTGAGAATACAGGGCAATTTTAGGTTAGAGCTCAATTCTAACTCCTTTCCCCACAGCTGGTTAACAGCCAAACCTTCTTTGCAAGGTCAAGAATGCTAGAAATGCTAGTAAGTAGCCAGCAGCTAAGCAGCAGTTCAAGAGGTTTCAGGTTATAGCACACTTCAGTTCTGAGATGGGGATAGTGACACTGAGAGATAAGACAAGTTAAACAAGTTTAAAACCAAAAGCAGTGGACATTTATTCCTCAATTTTTGTGCAAGAGTGTAAAGATGCATTTGAAAGAACCTGATGGCTGGAGAGCATCAGCCATGGCCTTCAGGATGGCCTGGTTTACAATTAGATTAGGAGAATGAGATGAAAAAAAGTAACTTGCCTAGTTCACACGAATGATGTTTCTGGCAAACACAGTTGTTTACAAGTTTCAAACTACAATTTACTAGAGTCAAGGGAAGACTTCAAAAAGCCACATACAGTACAATTTAAAATTGGATGAACATCCTGCAATGTCAGTGCAAAGTAATTATGTAGACTCTCCAATACAAGATTGTGCTCATGTTTCCCAGGTTTGGTCAATGTTGCTCTTTTACAATCACAATCACAGAAGCTTAACTTACCAAATAGCAATGCCTTTGTTTTATGTCCTATGTACCAAGGGAATGTCACAAGGTTTTGGTGAAATGCAGCTTAGTTTCATTAATAAAGCAAATTTCTTATTTAGTTTAACAGTCATGTTCCTGGAATACTGCACATGTTAAGTTTCATGGAAATGCTTTTAAGCTTATGCCCTTGTTCGGTAAAATTACTTTCAAGATATCCTTTTGACTATGTAAACTGGAATTGTTTCATGATTTTGAAATGCAACCAGTATAAATGAAAACATTTTAGGGGTGGGGGAAAACCCACCACTAATCTCTGCTAGACAAAGTTCTTAAAATCAAAAGGCCTATTCACACAAAATTATATGTAATGACTGTAGTAATCAGTTTATTACACAGATTAATCATTCTTGAACGTACAAGCTCCAGGGGAGCAATTGGGTCTTTAAATATACACAAGTATTTCCATCAAATGAATTTTCACCCTTACATCCAGATAGACCTAAGCAGTTAAAAACATAAGAAAAATAAGAGCTATTAGCTATGTATTAACTGAGAAACCACATACAAACCAAAGAATGTGGAAGAGAGAAAGGGGCTGAAAGGACAAAGGTTGAAGGGTGGGGAGATGCAAAAGATGTGGGAACAAAGCCCATCACACTTTATGTACTAATAGCTCCAATCCATTTAAATGTTGACCAGTTAAACTTAGACCTTAAAATACAGGATGTGGGTAGAGTTTAATCTGGTTGGTCATAACTTTCACCTAAGACGGAGGTCCTTCGGAATAAAATGAATACAGAAACAGCTTCGTGTTCTTCGCCTTGCTTTTCATAACTGTTTTGAGTTTAAAAGGATTCCACTTAAAAACAATCTCCTACAGGTCAGTGGAGCTTTTCTTCCCCATCCAAGCACACACCATACCCACCACCCCTCACCTTGCCGTTATCCAAATTTAAGTCAGTAAGGAAAACTTTTAGTCTCACACCTAGGTTACGCTTGGAGAACTGGCTTGTCACACACACACTTCTCTGCTAGGAGGCAATGTTGGTACAGAAGTACAGTATTTCTAGTTTGTTGTTCCAAGTATGTACAACACGCAGCACTGCTGTATCAGGTAAACATGTGCACAGGGGAAGATGAGGCGTGGGCTCATAGAAAGCAGTCAAATGGAAATCAAAAGGACTTTCTCTTTCAGAGTTCCCCTATCTTTATTTGTAGAGGTTATCCAATAATTTCTTTAATTACATCGCATACTTCTGAGTCCATTCCCGAGCTATTCTGTTGTACCTGTACACACAAAGAGAAGCGTGGCTTAACACAGGTGGAGTCAGTCAGAAAGCAACAGATTTCATTCATTATCCTATCTAATAACTTGAAGGGACTAACTAGTAGTAGTCTAGCAAAGACTTCTAAATTTCTATTAAGCATTTAGTCAGTGATGGTGGGAAAAGGCTGTAAAACCCAAAACAATGTCCTTTAAATGCTACTAATAGGATTCTGATTACATGTTAGCATTTGCTGGTACACCTTTATTCTATATTTGACTGACCCATTTCCTTTTTTTTTTTTTTTCAGTTTTATTATTTATTTTGTGAGAGAGAAAGAGAGAGAGAGAGAGAGAGACAGAGAGCGAGTGAGTGCAGAGAGCAGGGGAGAGAGCAGTGGGGGAGAAAGAATCCCAAACACAGAGACAGCACAGAGCCTGACGCAAGGCTCAAACCCATGAACCATGAGAGCATAACCTGAACCAAAACCAAGAGTCAGATACTGACTGAGCCACCCAGGAGCCCCAATGACTGACCTATTTCTAAGAAAGATCTTCAGTCACTGATTCATTTATTTGGAATTTTTAAAACTACATAATTCTACATTATATATGGTTCTTAAAATCATATACCAATAGTGATTAAATTCATGTACTACTTTCCTAACAATGTGGTTGCTAAAACTGAATGGGTTTATTGCTCCAGAACATTCTAGTAGTAAAATAAGCAGGGCAGAAGATTCTTTGTTTAAAAAGAGATGCAGAAAAAGTTCAGTGAACAATACCACTACAATCACTTGGAAAATGCCTCTTGGTAGGCATTCATGCCCACCTAGATACTGGACAAAATAGGTCTCTCATTAAAAGTTTGGGGCGCCTGGGTGGCGCAGTCGGTTAAGCGTCCGACTTCAGCCAGGTCACGATCTCGCGGTCCGGGAGTTCGAGCCCCGCGTCGGGCTCTGGGCTGATGGCTCAGAGCCTGGAGCCTGTTTCCGATTCTGTGTCTCCCTCTCTCTGCCCCTCCCCCATTCATGCTGTGTCTCTCTCTGTCCCAAAAATAAATAAACGTTGAAAAAAAAAATTAAAAAAAAAAAAAAAAAAGTTTATTTGTGTGGGGGCTCCTGGGTGGCTCAGGTGGTTGACAGTCCACTTCAGCTCAGGTCATGATCTCATGGATGGTAAGTCTGAGCCCTGCATTGGGCTTGCTGCTGTCGGTGCAGAGCTCACTTCAGATCCTCTATCCACACCGCCCCCCCCCCCCGCCCCGCCTCTCTGCACCTCCACCCTCTCCCTCAAAAATAAATAAACATATTCAGGTGCCTGGGGGGCTCAGTCAGTTAAGCACCTGACTTCAGTTCAGGTCATGAACTTGGGGTTCGTGAGTTCGAGCCCCACGTCAGGCTCTGTGCTAAGAGCTCAGAGCCTGGAGCCTGCTTCCCTCTCTCTCTGCCCCTCTTCCACTCATGCTCTGTCTCTCTCTCTCTCTCTCTTTCAAAAGTAAGTATTAAAAAAAAAAAACTATATAACAAGTTAACTTGTGTGGGTCACCTGTCTGACTCAGTCAGTAGAGCATGCAACTCGACATATCTCAAGGTTGTGAGTTCAAGCTCCATGATGGGTGTACAGATTACTTAAAAAAATGTTTGTTAAGTCTTAAAAAAAAAAATTGTGGATGTATTCACAAATAGAAAAAAGCAGGATCTAATTTTATTCTGAATGCAGCCAGAAATACATGACTATAGATACCATTCAGACCTAAACACAGACAAAACTAAACTAAGAACCAGTTGCAGTTAAATTCCCTCATTGCTGGTGTAGCTCCATTTAAAAATATACTATCTGTAAGACTCTCTAATCCAACAGAATTCAAATAATTCTTAATCCTTTTTAATTAAAAAAAATGTTTTATTTATTTTTGAGAGAACACAAGCGGGGGAGGGGGGAGAGAGGGGGACAGAGGATCTGAAGTGTGCTCTGCATTTGAACTCATGAACCTCGAGATCATGACCTGAGCTGAAGTTGGACGCCCTACCGACTGAGCCACCCAGGTGCCCCAATTCTTAATCCTTTTGACTTTAGAAAATGATCCATAATTTCCCACCTATTGCCTCCTACAGTCTTACATGAATGCACAAAATTAAAAAATTAGAACTTTCAGTTACTATCTTTTTCAATATTCTGACCACTCTTCAATAATTCATAGTACAATTGTAAAATACGTAAATTCTTTTTTAAAAACATGTAAATTCTACATTAAGATTTGTTTTTAAAGGAAATTTGGAGCTTTCATGTCTTGTTGTAGTAACTTTCTTTTTAGATTATGCCAAATGGTAGAAAATCAATTCCTTTTCCCACTCAGTTACAAATACGTACCAAAGACAGGCTTTCGTAAGTCAGAAGCCAAACAGGAGACATGAGGCTGGTAGAAAATAAACTACAGAGAAGTTTTTCTAGACAGTGGGAGTCATTTGAAACAACGAGAGATAAGATCAGCATCTTCCACTTATAGACACTTGATGTAAACACTCTTCTTTCTGTTCCCAGGTCAGTATATTAGAACTTCATTTTAAATATCTGACTCAGCCCTGAGTTAAGATCTGAGACACAAACATCTCCACCCCACCACAGGTACTTTTCTGGCCATACTTACTTTTCTCTATCTGTTTTGTAGATCCGAGCAATCTCAGGCACTAAAGGATCATCTGGATTGGGATCACACAACAGAGAACAGATGGACAAGAGTACTATAACGGTGGGGGAAAAAAAGGTATAAATTAGTAGAGGATAAAAACAAAGGGTTGAAAGAAACATGAGATGCCAACACACAAGAAAATTCTAAGAACCTATTCATACTGTGGTGTCTAGGAGCTTTGTGAGTTCTACCTAACTTTATAGTAACAAGAATCAACAAAAATTCATGTAGGATTTCTCTATGCTTGAACCCCTAAGGATACTGGCCCAGGCTGATGAAGTGACTTGTCCACTGTCCCTGGTTAGTGAGTAATTAATGTAGAATTAGAATTCAGGTCTTCCAAGTCCTAGACCAACACTTTTCATAGGCCATAAAACTCAATATTTAGAAACCAATCTTCAGAAATAAATGGCTCTCAAAATTCCAAAGACAACCACACTACTGAATGATCTCAGAAGTGACAACCATGAAATCGAACAATCACTGCTTTCTCAACGACAGGTATTACATTCAGATGTGATAGATTTCATTTTTAGTTGAAAACAATTTAGTCTAAAAACATAACGGCCTGTATTTGCCCCCAAATGGAGCTGGCCATACTTAGTATACAGGATACAACATTTTAAGTTCTCAAATTCTTTTCAGTGACAATTTAGAATCTCATCTAAGCCATTTTCTCAGTGACAATGTGGAACACAGCAGACAAATCTCAATAATACAATTGCCTCTGTTCAAATTTGTTGTAAACTTATGTATTCTTTACTGAATGCAAAGGAGGCGGCCAAGGCCACTAACTGTATTAAATCCAGGGGTCTCTGACATACTAAAATAAATTCTAATTCTTCTATTCTGATGCAAGAGAACTCAGCTATCTTATTTCTAATATTCTGTAGCAGGAGACAATGATTCTAAGCTCATTTTACTTCCAAAACATCAAATTCACCAGGAAAATAATTCATTTTCCTACCTAGAGAGATCAAGGGCTTCTGAGAGGTGAGGAAAAGGTTCACGTGCCCTTTATCATTCACTTTGTTAACAAAAAAGCTATTTCCTTAAGAGTATATGGAAAATAAAAAACATCAGGAAAGATGTTTTCTGACTCTTCATTCCTGTTGCCCACAATTCTGGCAGATGGCATTCCCAAAACATCTTCTCTTCCCATTGTCAGGTGTATCACCTGATGCCCTCTTCAAGCACAGAACATTCTAACAGCAATAAGGAAAGATTTCATGTATTTCCTGGAAATGACAACAGGAAGTTACAGATTTTTGAATGTTCATGAAATTATTGACTATTACTGAAAGAAGAAACTTGTCCAGCCCATCAAATTGGCAAGAATTCAAATAAATCTTCACCTGAAATTAGACATGCTACCAGATTAGTATTTGCACAAATTCCCTTACCAAATTTCTCTTCCAATTATTCCAATAAGGCAACCTTAAAAAAATTTTTTTAAATAAATAAAATTTTTAACTCTTTCCAGGAAGGAAAGGTGGGGTGGTAGTTACCTGGACCTGGTAAAAAGATTCTTACTGTACTACTGAGGGTCCTTTTAAGTCATACAACACTGCTTTTGGCTTATAATTTACTATACAGTCCTTCTCCATAAAGAGATACTCCTATTTGTATAACCTGCAGAGACACTTCACTGAAATGACTCAATTTTTATCTACATCAACATTTTTCATCAGTATATACTCATTTTCATCAGGGTCATAACCCACAGTCACTTCTAAATCTAAAAACATATAATCAAGTGGCTTTATAGCACATTTAACCGCTTCTTTTAAGGTTTCTGTATATTCAGATCCCTAACATACACACTCAAAGCAGAAAGAACTTCAGGTCAAAGTTACTGCCCTCGACAAAGGAATAACATCACATATAGGATTCAGGCCTTTCACAGAACTACTTGCCCAAACATTCAATTTACAAAAAGGAGTCATTAAAACATTAAACTTAGGTATACTGATATAATCAAGTTCAACAAAATAGAATGCAATTATTTGAAAAGATAGCTATCCAGACAAAGAGAACATAAGTCAAATAAATTAATGGCCCTTATGAGGTAGCGTAACTGAAAAATCAACACTAAGCACAGAAGGGGGAAGAAAAAAAAGAGCTATGGTTAACAATTTCAGCTATTAAACTTTTCCCCTCCTACACACACACACACACACACACACACACACACACACACACACACACACAGTAATCTACCTCTCTTGGTCCCATTACTGGATTTCTATCTTTACTGATACTTGGTGAAGGAAGAACAACCAGGCAAGGAAATCACAATAACAACACTTTCACAAGCAGCCCCTCAATTACAAAGAGGCTTACAAAAAGAAAAGGGCCCACTTATCTGGAAAACTATTTCAGTCACTTTTTTTTAAAGATTTTATTTTTGAGCAATCTCTATAGCCAATGTGAGGCTCAAACTCACAACTTGGAGATCAAGAGCTGCATGCTTTAGTGACTCAGCCAGCCAGGTGCCCCTCAACTTTTAAAAATGTGTTCTCCTAATTTTTTGTTTATATTTTTGCCTGGGATGCCATAATTTTCAATTTAATGCCCCAGATTTTTTTTTTTTTTTTTGAGAGAGAGAGAGAGAGAGAGAGAGAGAGAGAGAGAGAGAGAGAGAGAGAGAGAGAATGCACACATGAAAGCAGGGGAGGGACAGAGAGAGAGAGAGAGAGAGAGAGACTTGAGTAGGTTCCACGATCAATGTAGAGCCCAATGTGGGGCTTGATCTAACCACCCTGAGAGCATGACCTGAGGTGAAATCAAGAGTCTGACACTTAACTGACTGAACCACCCAGGCACACTAAATGCCCCAGTCTGGTTAAGCATCTGATTTCAGCTCAGGTCATGATCTCATGGTTCATGCGTTCAAGCCCCATGTCAGCCTCTGTGCTGACAGCTCAGAACCTGGATCTTACTTCAGATTTTGTCTCCCTCTCTCTGCCCCTACCCCACTCATGCTCAGTCTCTCTCTCAAAAATAAATAAACACTAAAAAAAATTTTTTTTTTTTAAATTGTCAAAGGCACCTGGCTGGCTCAGTCCATAGAGCATGCAACTCTTGATCTCAGAGTTGTGAGTTCCAACCCACATTGGACATAGTGCCTACTTAAAAAAAAAAAAAAAAAAATGTTAGAGTATACAAGTCATATTTATAAAAACAACAAAGTTATAACAGCAAATATCCAACATTTTTTAGAACAGTGCCTTTATCCTAGTTATCTGAGTGCTTACAAGAAACCAATTAACTATGCATTTTGCTTTTTGAAATCTTTATAATAGTAATGAAATGGTTAGAATTACCATCCTATTTTACAGATGAAAAACTGAGGAATACAGAAGCTAATTTGTCTCAAGATTCATGTGATAAGAGGTAGAGCTGAGAGGTGAATATAGGCAGTTAGATTCAGAATCTATGTTTTTTAGCATGGAACTATGTTGCCTCCTGCCTAAATGTACACATTAAAGAAAGGATAAAATATAACAAAATAGTAAAGAAAAATATTTCATACACCAAATCTCATCACCCAAATGCCCACATTATTTCTTTCTAGCTACTTAACATACTTTTTTTTAAAGATTTTTTTTTTTTAAGTAATCCCTACACCCAACATAGGTCTCAAACTCACAACCCCGAGATCAAGAGTTGCAAGCTCCATTGAATGAGCCAGCAAAGAGCCCAAACATACTTCTATATTAACTCGAACTATAATATATACAAATTTTATCTCTTTTCTGCTTTTTTCAAACATAGTATTTTCCCATTTTTTACAATATTGGTAAGGATCAATACTCTTTTTAAAAGTGTGTGCTAGAACTGATTATTTCTTCCTCTACTGTTGGATCTTTAATTTCTAATTTTTAGAAATAAATAAATGTTCACAAATGTATTTCCACACAGGTTCACAAAGACACTTCCACACAAAGCATTTTTAGTGTTTGAGGTTATCTATCTTCTTAGTACAAATGAATGAAACTAGAATTACTGGGTCAACGGGAAGTAATGATTAAATCTCTTATCTTTTAATACATACTGACTGGGATTTACAAATCTATACTCTTTTTTTTTTAATTTTTTTTTTCAACGTTTTTATTTATTTTTGGGACAGAGAGAGACAGAGCATGAACGGGGGAGGGGCAGAGAGAGAGGGAGACACAGAATCGGAAACAGGCTCCAGGCTCTGAGCCATCAGCCCAGAGCCTCACGCGGGGCTCGAACTCACGGACCGTGAGATTGTGACCTGGCTGAAGTCGGACGCTTAACCGACTGCGCCACCCAGGCGCCCCACAAATCTATACTCCTACCTGTGGTATGTAAGCACCCGTTTCAATGTACTTCACCAGCATTTGTTTTTTTTTAAAAGATCTTTGTTAATTAAAAAGGTGGAAAATGGGAACTTAATTTTCATTTCTTTGATTGTTTTGCTCCTTTCTGACCATTCACCTATTGGGATCTTTTTCTTACTTATTTTTATATATGTTCTTTCTATTTTATTTTTTTAATTAAAAAAAATTTTTTTTAATGCTTATTTATTTTAGAGACAAAGAACACAAGCCTGGGAGGGGCAGAGAAAGCCATAGACAGAATCTGAAGCAGGCTGCAGGCTCCGAACTGTCTGGGGCTTGAATCCATGAACCAAAAGATCATGACCTGAGCCAAAGTCGGTCACTTAACCGACTAAGCCACCCAGGTGCCCTGTATGTTCTTCCCATTTTAAACATACTAGCCTATCATCTCGTTTGCAGCCTATTTCTTGTATTTGTGTTTTGACAGCTTTTAATCTACTTGTGATTTCATTTGGGTATGATGTTGAGGGGCTGTACAATTTCAAATCAACAATATAAGAAAATGTTTAACTACTCAGTTCACAGATATAAAAAATTCCCAACCTACTCATATAATTAGGTTTTATTTAGAACTACTGGATATTTCATCACAAAATTGGTGACAAATCTTTAAATATACATTCAAACACACATACACAGGACTATATACAAAAAAAAATCAAGATGATCAAATAAAAAATTTTTTATTAAACTGGTCATATTACAGGATGAATCTGTTACTAATAGAAACCTCAAGACCAGACCTGATAAAACCTTAAAGACCCTGAATATGAATTCACCTATCCTTTGTTCTTCAAGACCCCATAATCTATATTTATACCACAAGCATTCCTGTAAAAGGGCTGTTATTTCCTTTTCTAGAACAGTATCTATCCTTTCCATTTGTGGATTTCAAGGTTGGAAGAGATATTAATTATCTTCTACTTTAACTTTCCTCTAAAAAATATTCATACCTAGAGGCCATTTTCCAACCTAAGCTTGAATGGCATAATGGACAGAGTAGTCATAACACCAAAGAATACCTATGCCTGAAAATCCAACTCCCTCCAGTGGTCTCAAGGTCTACTAAAAAATAAGGGGACTGCTACCTCCTCTTAATAGGAATAAGAGTCATCATTTCAAAATAAGTAACCTTTAAAAGACAAAAAACACTGCTGCTTTATCTTGATATCAGATACCTATTCCATTACCTTTTGAAATAGTTAGTGCTGGAGACCACTGTGACCGTAGAATATCAAGACAAATGCTGCCATTACTGTTAATATTTGGATGATAAATTCTTGTTGTAAATGCAACCTAGAGAAAAAAGAAAAACTTTTATAAACTGGTTTACTGGTATCACAGAAAGCACATAAAAAACAAGTGCCATACATATCCCAGTTACCTTAGGTGGCTTGAAAGGATAATCTGTTGGGAAATGAATTGTCAAGAAAAATACTCCACCCTGATAGGGACTGTCATTCTGTCGATAACAAGAAAAGTGGGATTAAAATGAGTGAATTATATCAACATTTATTCCAAAATCAATCTGAATACTTACTGGCCCCATTATCGTAGCTTGCCAATGGAACACTGAAAAAGAACAAAAAATCATCATGAAGTAATTATCTCCATTATAGGTACACTATAATAACATATCATTCCCTGTATAATCCCAGTTTATTCATAAGCAATATGGTAAGCCCTAGGCAGGATGACGAATCTAAATCAAATCTGAGTCTGAAGAGAGAAAAGAAAATAACTAGTATAGTCTAGAACACTGGTAAGATGCATAATGAAAAAGTATTTGGGCTAAAAGATCTTGAAAATTCTTATCAGGGAGACAAAAATTCTTGACAAGGCCCAAGCTCCACTTGTAAATCAGCATTTCTTACTTCAGAGGGTAAAAAAAGAACCAAAGATTCAACTCTTCAATGTGTTATATCATTTCCTTAACACATTAATATACAATAGACTCCTTTTATAATACTGGTATAGAGCAAGACTGTAAAGTCAAAGTAGAACATATTCAAATTAGGAAAGACTGGCTTTTACAGCAAGAAAAAACTGAGAGCACTTACATGTAGGGCTTTAGAATTACTAGTCCCTTACTAACAGATGAAAGATCAATATTTATGTCTTTTTAAAATGATCTAGAATCTACAACATCAACAAGGCAGAGAAACATGAACTAAACTAAAAACACATTAAGATGGAATTTGATTGGGGCGCCTGGGTGGCGCAGTCGGTTAAGCGTCCGACTTCAGCCAGGTCACGATCTCGCGGTCCGTGAGTTCGAGCCCCGCGTCGGGCTCTGGGCTGATGGCTCAGAGCCTGGAGCCTGCTTCCCATTCTGTGTCTCCCTCCTTCTCTGCCCCTTCCCCGTTCATGCTCTGTCTCTCTCTGTCCCCAAAATAAATAAACGTTGAAAAAAAAAATTTAAAAAAAAAGATGGAATTTGATTAACAAAAGCATCTGAAGACCTACCATTAAAATCTTAATTGAGTATTCTGTTACACTAGTTAATTTAAGAATACCTACTGGAATCACTGACTCAAGTCTCCCTCTGGAACTCTTCTCGACTCCTAGCTCTCCTTGTGGAAGTATAAAAAAGGAGGTAAGAAGGTAGTGGGAGGATATCTAGCATGGACTCAAATTAAAATGGTTTGGTAAATAGTTCAGGAATTACTATGATGCCATAAAAAATAAGGGAGGGGTGCGGCACCTGGCTGGCTCAGTTGGTAGAGCATGTGACTCTTGATCTCTTGGTTGTGAATTCGAGCCCCACGTGTGGTATGGAGTTTACTTAAAAATACATACATACATACATACATACATACATACATAAAAAAAAATCACTACAGTTTCCTGGCTCAGTTGGTAGAGCATGTGACTTTTGATCTGTAGGTTGTGAATTCAAGCCCCACGTGTGGTACAGAGTTTACTTAAAAATAAACAAACAAATAAATAAATAAACAAACAAATAAATAAATAAATACTTAAAAAAAATCACTACAGGGGCGCCTGGGTGGCTCAGTCGGTTGAGCGTCCGACTTCGCTCAGGTCACGATCTCACGGTCCGTGAGTTTGAGCCCCGCATCAGGCTCTCTGCCGACAGCTCAGAGCCTGGAGCCTGCTTCAGATTCTGTGTCTCCCTCTCTCTCTGGCCCTCCCCCCATTCATGCTCTGTCTCACTCTGTCTCAAAAATAAATAAATGTTAAAAAATAAAAAAATAAAAAATAAATAAAATAAATAAAATAAAAAAATCACTACAGTTTCCAAGTAATAGAACTCTCTAGAAATAGTTCGGGGTAAAATATTCGGCCATAAGCATAAAATATTGCTGTATCTTACATGAATGTCTAGATTTCAAAAACCTTTCATTTAAGGATCAATTTTAGCAGTTGTTAAAACTAAAAATTCATGGGGCGCCTGTGGCTCAGTCGGTTAAGCGTCCGGCTTCGGCTCGGGTCGTGATCTCGCAGTCTGCGAGTTCGAGCCCCGCGTCGGGCTCTGTGCTGACAGCTCGGAGCCTGGAGCCTGTTTCGGATCCTGTATCTCCCTCTCTCTCTGACCCTCCCCTGTTCATGCTCTGTCTCTGTCTCAAAAATAAATAAACATTAAAAAAAAAAAAAACTAAAAAGAAAATAAAAATAAAAATTCACGGGGAGCCTGGGTGGTCAGTTGGTTAAGTGTCTGACTTAGGTTCAGGTCATGATCTCCAGTTTGTGAGTTTGAGTCCCACATGGGGCTACCTGCTGTCAGCATCTTGAGAGCCCACTTGGGATCGAGCCTCTGTTCCCTTCTCTCTCTGCCCTTCCCTGCTTGCATGCAGGCTCTCTCTCTCAAAAATAAATACACATTAAAAAAAAAAACAAAAAACTCATGGTAATGAATTAAAAAGTTTTGATAGTCTAAAACAAGCAAAAACAAAAAAACTCCCACTACCATCCTGGTTTGATGCTGAAAACCAAATTACACAAACTAAAAGCTACAACCTCTTTCGTGAGAGTTTAAATGTTAAGTTCACATCTCATTGATTACTCTTTAGAATACTCGAAGATGAAACTTTTTTTTTTTTTTAATTTTTAATGTTTATTTTTGAGAGAGAGCGTGAGCATGGGAGGGGCAGACAGAGAGGGCAAAACAGAATCTGAATCAGGCTCCAGTCTTTGAGCTGTCAGCACACAGCCCGACTCAGAGCTCGAACTCACTGACCGTGAGATCATGACCTGAGCCAAAGTCAGAGGATTAACAAACTGAGCCACCCAGGCACCCCAAAGATGAAGCTTTAAGGCTAAAAAACATAACCAAGAATATCTGTTACAGTTTGAGAATGAAACTCAAGAGACCCACATTTGAATTCAAGTACAGATCTCCAGAGAGTCACATTCACCAAGAGGTCAAAACAAAAGGGGGACCTGGGTGGTGCAGTGGGTTAAGGTTCCGACTCTTGATCTTGGCTCAGATCATAATCGCACAGTTTTTGTGGGTTCGAGCCCATGCAGAGCCTACTTGGGATTCTGTCTCCTTTTCTCTCTGCTCTTCCCCTGCCTGTGCTCTCTCTCAAAAAAAACAAAAACAAAAACAAAAACAAAAACAACTTGAAATAAATAAATAAAATCTTTTTTTTTTTTTTTTTTTAAAGAGAAGCTCAAAACAAAAGTAAATGAAACAGATTATATGACCAATAAATCTTTGCCTCACTTTTTCCTTCAGGAAGTATACTTGTTTCTGCTCACCAGATCTTTGCACAAAAATGGAAAAAATGTAATGGTACATTAAATATGGGTATTTAAAAACTAAAGCACTGTATTATTAAAGTTCATTCTTAAATTTATCTTCTTTTTTTCATGTTTTTATTTATTTATTTTGAGAGAGAGCGAGCACACAGGAACAGGGAAGGAACAGAGAGGGAGAGAGAGAATCCCAAGCAGGCTCTGTCTGCACTATTAGCACAGAGGCTGATGCAGGGCTCAAACCCATGAACTGTGAGATTATGACCTGAGCCAAAATCAAGAATCAGATGCTTAACTGACTGAACCACTCAGGTGCTCCTATTTCTGTTTTTAAAAGTTTATTCATTTTGAGAGAGAGAGAGAGAGAGAGAGAGAGCGCGCACGCAGGTACTTGTGTGCACGTGAGGGAAGGAGAGGCGGAGAGAGAGGAGAGAGAATCCCAAGCAGGCTTTGCACAGAGCCCAACTCAAGGCCTGATGCCATGAATCATTGAGATCATGACCTGAGCTGAAATCAAGAGTCGAAGCTTAACTCACTGTGCCACCCAGGTACCTTCTTAAAAGCAATTTCTATGCCCAACATGGGGCTTGAACTCACAACCCCAAGAGTCACATGCTCTCAGGGCACCTGGGTGGCTCAGTCAGTTAAGCATCTGACTTTGGTTCAGGTCATGATCTCACAGGTCTTGAGTTTGAGCCCCGCATCAGGCTGTGGGCTGACAGCTTGGAGTCTGGAGCTTGCTTCAGATTCTATGTTTCCCTCTCTCTCTCTGCCCCTTCCCGACTAGCTCTCTGTCTCTCAAAAACAGATAAACATTAAGAAAAAAAAAAAAAAAAGTCACATGTGCTATCACCTGAGCCAGCGAGGCGTCCTTATATTATTCTGAATATAAAATAAAAGACTTCATTCTTACACTAAATATCAATAATATGGTGCTGAGGGATTTGACTGCTAGAATAGTCAAAAGGAGCTCAGAAAGTTTTGTTGTGACCAACAGTTTCTTTCTTCCTAAGATTAAATTCTGCCTCCTTCTAATATTTAGCTACACAGTTACACTTTATTTTATCCTTATACAATTCATCAGGAAGACTTGATCAGGACTTTTTGACAATAATTTATCTCAACTGTTTTCAAACAGTCCCTAAGTTTTATTTTTTTATTTTTATTTTTTCAACGTTTATTTATTTTTGGGACAGAGAGAGACAGAGCATGAACGGGCGAGGGGCAGAGAGAGAGGGAGACACAGAATCGGAAACAGGCTCCAGGCTCTGAGCCATCAGCCCAGAGCCCGACGCGGGGCTCGAACTCACGGACCGCGAGATCGTGACCTGGCTGAAGTCGGACGCTTAACCGGCTGCGCCACCCAGGCGCCCCACAAACAGTCCCTAAGTTTTAAATGTAATATCAGCAGACTATCTAGATGACCAAGTGTAAGGAAGTTATTCTGTCCCTAATGAGATTTTCCTTATTCTCTTAGAAGGTAGGCACTATTAATAGTTTAGCAGCAGGTGACCCAAGTCACCTGAAAAGGGTGGTTAGGAGTTAAGGGAGAGGTTATTACGTTTTAAACAGCTATAGAGAGATAATCCGTATATCATAAAATTCTTCCACTAAAAGTTTACAATCCAGTGTTGTTCAGGATATTCACAGAGTTGTGCAATCATCACTACAATCAATTTTAGAACATTTTCATCATCCCCAAAAGAAACCCATATCCATATGCAATCACTCCACATTTCCCCCAGATCTCTAGTTCTATGCAACCATTATCTATTTTCTGTCCTTATGGATCTATATTTCATAAAAATAGAACCATACATTATGTGGTCTTTTATATCTGGCTTCTCTCACTATGTTTTCCTTTATTAAAAAATTTTTTTTAGTGTTTATCTATTTTGAGAGAGCGTGCGTGCACACACATGTCAGCGGGAGAGGGGCAGAGAGAGAGAGAGAGAGAGAGAGAGAGAGAGAGAGGAAATCCCAAGAAGGCTTTATGCTGTCAGGGCAGAGCCCAACATGGGGCTCAATCCCACGAACTGTGAGATCATGACCTGAGCCAATATCAAGAGTTGGACAGCCAACTGAGTGAACCAGTCAAGCATCTCTCAGCATGTTTTTAAGGCTCATCTATGTTGTAGTACACATCAGTACTCCCTCTTTATTGACATGGAATATTCCATTGTATGGACATACATTCTATTTATGCCTTCATCAGCTGGTGGGCATTTGGATTGTTACCACCTTTTGGCTATTACAGCTACTGCTTCTACGAACATTCATGCACAAGTTTTTGTGTGGACATGTTTTCATTTCTCCTCGATATAAACCAATGAGTGAACTCACATATAAGTCTATGTTTAACTTTTAGAAGAACGACCATATTTTTGAACTGTACCATTTTACATTATTACCAGCAAGATATTTAGGTTCCAATTTCTCCACAATCTCATCAACACTTATTATTTGACTCGCTGATTCTACCCATACTAGAAGGTGTGAAGTGTTAGTTTATTATGGATGTGATTTCCATTTCCCTGATGACTAATGATACTGAGCATCTTTTCTAGGTGCTTATTGGCCGTTTGTAAATTCTTTTTAGAGACAAGTCTATGCAGATCCTTTAGTCATTAAAAACAGAAATGGGCTATTTATCTTTATATTGTTGAGTTATAAAGATTTTTTAAAATAATTTTGAATAAATTTCCTTATCAGAGAGATGATTTGCACAAATTTTCTCATTCTTTTTTTTTCATTCTTTTTCTTAATGGTATTATTTGCAGCACCTAAATTAGACTTCATTAAATGTAAAATCACCTATTTTTTCTTTTATTGCTTATGCTTTGGGGAGTTTTATTTAACTCTCTAAGATAACTTTTCTGAGAAAGGAATGTGATAATACTATGCAGAGCAAAGGGAAATTACTTCAGCATACTGAAGACAACTTCAAAAATGAATTCTATGCCCCAGAGTTCAAACACTTTTAATGAAAAGATCAGCCACTCTCAACTTCGAGGAATTTTGCTGAAATAAAACCACTTTTTCAACTCAAATACCACACTGATGCAGGTGGAGTGTATGATACCACGAATGACAAAACCAGTATCAAAAAACTTGAGAATGAGTCCACTTTGGACACCACCGTGAGTCTTTTCACTATATTCTTCTCTAAAGTAGTTTACAATTTCTACTCCACTCACCCAAAAGAACTACTGTGAGGCTTAACTGAGATAATGCATGTTTAAGTACTTGGCCTATCCTGTTTGGTATCAAACACTATAGTTACTCATAACGGACCAATCTGAACAGAATAATGTAAATGGGATTTTTCATCACATGTACTCCTTTTATAATTTATACCATATCTGGCTTCTTAAAAATGTTTATTTATTTTTGAGAGAGAGCACATGCACTAGAGCAGTGGAAAGACAGAGAGAGAGGGAAACAAAGAATCTGAAGCAGGCTCTGTGCTGATAGCAGAGAGCCTGATGCAGGGCTCAAAATCATGAATCTCAAAATCATGACCTGAGCCCAAGTCAAGACACTTAACTGACTGAGCCATCCAGGCATTCCTCATCTATTTTATATGTAAAGCAATCCCTGTAAAAGGGCCTTGCTTTGATTCCTATTTGATTTTTTAAAATTTTTATTCATTTTTGAGAGAGAAAGAGAGACCGAGCACAAGTGGGGAAGCGGCAAAGAGAGGGGGAGACACAGAAACTGAAGCAGGCTCCACGTTCTGAGCTATTAGCACAGAGCCCAATGTGGGGCTTTAACTCACAAACCAGAAGATCATGACCTGAGCCAAAGTCATACACTTAACAAACTGAGTCACACAGGAGCCCCAGGGCCTTGTTTTGATTCTTAAGTTTAGCAAGCTAAAACCAACATTCTTTTTTTTTTTTTTTTTAATGGTTATTTATTTTCATCGTTTTTTATTTATTTTTGGGACAGAGAGAGACAGAGCATGAACGGGGGAGGGGCAGAGAGAGAGGGAGACACAGAATCGGAAACAGGCTCCAGGCTCTGAGCCATCAGCCCAGAGCCCGACGCGGGGCTCGAACTCAGGGACCGCGAGATCGTGACCTGGCTGAAGTCGGACGCCTAACCGACTGCGCCACCCAGGCGCCCCAATGGTTATTTACTTTGAGAGAGAGAGAGAGTACATATGCAGTGGAGGGGCACAGAGAGAATCCCAAACAGGCTCCTATTTGTCAGTGCACAGCCCGATGTAGGGCTCGATTCCACGTATCATGAGATCATGACATGAGCCAAAATCAAGAGTTGGATGCTTAACAGACTGAACCACTCAGGCACCCCCAAAACCAAAATTCTTAAGCAAAATCAGGAAAAGATTTTAAACATAAGCCAATATAACCTCATTTATTTTTTTGTTTTAATGTATACACTTGTCTTAAAAAATTGTTTTCAAATATGCTCTTTTCTCCTATTTGCTAAATATTATACTCTTTTATCAATTAGTTTTGTGCCGTAAAGTACAGTCTGGTTCAAATATCCTCCTTTTAGGGACACCTGGGTGGCTCAGTTGGTTGAGCATTTTGACTGTGGCCCAGATCATGATCTCACTGTGAGTTCGAGCCCCACATCAGGCTTGCTGCTGACAGCTCGGAGCCCACTTCAGATGCTCTGTCCTCCCTCTCTCTCTCTCTGCCCTGCCCCCCCCCCATATATTCTCCTTTTAAACAAAGTTAGAAGATGGTATAAGGGGGGGCAAGCTGTGGTGACACAAAGTGAAACAAAAGGAAAATTATTATCCAACATGTATGATAAGGCCTAATAAATTATTTTAGACAGGATTAAATTGATAAACTGGACATTAAAAATAAACAAATTGTACCTGTCTTCACAAGTATGAGCCAGTTGAAAGACAAAGACAGACAGACAGACACACACCCCCCCCCCACTATCCCCCCTCATCCTTAGGATTATCTTAAAGAGTAAAGGCTAGATATAAGTAAAACCTCAAATATTTTACCCCAGCAAAATACCCAGAAGGGTTGAAGGATAGAGGTAGGAAGGGGCCAGAACAACTATACAGGCAATATCTGGCAGAAAAGGTTCAAAAGTTTCAAAATGAATACTATAGAAATTGATGAGATACACATAGAACTGCATCTTTTGCAGACAAGTAAGTGTAAACACTGCCTCTTCCCTACAGCATAATTATCTCTTCACACAAAATAACCTTGAGAGAGATATTATTCATTAGTCCCACAGTTCCCTAGAGGCAGGCAGATGGTTATGCAGTTGCATTTCATCATTCCCTTTATTTTTATTTTTTTATTTTTTATATTTTTAAGTCGAGACTGTACACTCAACATAGAGCTGGAACTCACTACCCTGAGATCAAGAGTTTCATGCTCTACCAAGTGAGCCAGACAGGAGCCATTTTATCATTCTTTTTAAATACTTACTATCGTCTCCAACAGGACCTGCTGAACACTGTGCTGGGGGGTCCCGTGCCAGGTCATTCAATTCCTTAAAAAAATAGAAAGAAAGGAAATGTATTCAATATATACGTAACTTTTACCAATTAATAAAATTTTCACTCATACCAATATTCTCTATCCCACTAGTGAAGCTTTGAACAATCCTTCAAAGTCAGAGAAGGATAGATCCGTGAATCTTTAGGTTAAAGTATATGGGATTCTTGAATACAAATGTATGTTTAAAAAGTGGATCATTTTTGCCTTGTTCACAGTTCAGTAAGTAAATATAAGGAAAGTAAATATGTATTGTATACTAAAGAACTACAAAAAGTGTTTTAAGGTAAAAATGTAATTTATTAGTTTTCAAAAAAGAAGTTTCAATACCAGTTTTTGTATCTCAAAACTATTAGGTTACACTTGGGACAAGCTCTGGAAGTCATAAATGTTTCAAATGACATGGGACCATCTGACGAGACACTGATAGGTTTTTAGCTGATATAGACAACCAGGGTTCCAAAGGCAGTTGAAAAAACTTAAAAAGGGATATAATGAAAACGCTGGATGTATTAAAAAGGCTAAAATAAGAAAGTCCATCATAAAATTTTGTAATCAGAGACAGATCTACCTATAGTAATGCTCTACAACCAGATGCCAGCTGCTTAGCTACTTTCCCATGAAGAACCCACCAACTTAAGATTCATTACTAGGTGGGGATTCCTAAAAAAACCACAAGGCAGGAAATCATACTCTATTCCTTTTCCTCTTGGCTTGGCATTTGAGATTTATAACAAGGGATAGTTTTAGATTATGTTTTTAATTAAAAAAAAATTTTTTTAAGTTATCTCTACATTCAACGTAGGGCTTAAACTAACAACCCTGATAGCAAGTTGCTTCTCCAACTGAGCCAGCCAGGCGCCCCTGATTATATTTTTAAACAACTACAGTAAAAATAGTAAAATTTAGTATTTTAAAAGTACAATACGGGTGGCTGGGTGGCTCAGTTGATTAAGCGTCTGACTCTTGATTTCAGCTCAGGTCACTATCTCACAATTTGTGAGTTTGAGCCCCACCTGGGGCTCTATGCTGATAGCACAGAGCCTGCTTGGGATTTCTCTCTCCCTCTCTCTTTGCGCGGGCTCCCCGGCTTGTTCGCGCTCTCTCTCTCAAAAAATAAATAAACATTAAAAAAAAAAGCACAATAAAAACTATTCAGAGCTAGAATTAAACTCATGTTTATGTGGTCAATTAATCTATGACAAAGGAGGCAAGAATATACAATGAGGAAAAGACAGTTTCTTCAATAAATGGAAAACTTGGCAGCTACGTGCAAAAGAATGAAATTGGACCACTTTCTTACACCATACACAAAAATAAACTCAAAATGGATTAAAGACTTAAAAATGTAAGACCTGAAACTACAAAACTCCTAAAAGAAAACATAGGCAGTAAACTCCTAGATATCTGTCTTAGCAATATTTTTTTGGACCTGTATCTTCAGGCAAGACCAACAAAAGCAACTATATCAAACTAAAAGCTTTTATACAGCAAAGGAAACTATCAACAACAAAAAAAGGCAACCTACTGAATATGAGAAGATTTGCAAATGATTGATCTAATAAGGGATTATCCATACCGATATATAGATAATATATATCTCTATATAGATATACATAATATATATTATATCTCTATGTATATAACCTCCTACAACTCAACACCAAAAGCCCCAATCTGATTTAAAAATGGGCAGAGGACCTGAATAGACATTTTTCCAAACAAGATATACAAATGGTCAAAAGACACATGAAAAGATGTTCAATATCACTAATCATCAGGGAAATGCAAACCAAAACCACAATGAGCTATCACCTCACACCTGTCAGAAAGGCTGGTATTGAAAAGACAAGGCATAACAAGTTGTTTCACTATATGCTAACTAATTTGGATGTAAATTAAAAAAAAATAAAAAATAAAATAAAATTAAAAAAAAGACAAGGCATAACAAGTGCTAGTGAGGATGCAGAGAAAAGGATGCACTGCTGGTGGGACTGAATGTAAACTGGTGCAGCCACTAAGAAAAACAGTATGGAGCTTCCTCAAAAAATTAAAAATAGAAATACCATACAATTCAGCAATTTCATTTCTGGGTATTTACTCAAAGAAAATGAAAACACTTAACTCGAAATGATACATGCTCCCCTAATGTTTACTGCAACATTATTCACAACAGCCAAAATACAGAAACAACCAAAGTATCCATCAACATATGAATGGGTAAAAGACTGATGTGGCACATAAATACATATATATGTATGTATGTGTATATATACACACATACGTACATACACACAATGGAGTATCACTCAACCACAAAAAGTAATGACATCTTGTCATTTGCAACAACATGGATAGACCTAGAGGGTATTATGCTAAGTGGAATAAATCAAACAGAGAAAGACAAATACTAAACAATTTCACTTAAATGTAGAATCTAAAAAACAAAACAGATGAAGAAACAAAACAACACAGAAGCAGACTCATAAATACAGAGAATAAACTGGTAACTGCAAGAGAAGGGGTGTGGGGGAGATGGATGAAATAGGTGAAGGGGATTAAAAGGTACAAACTTTAAGTTATAAAGAAAAATTAAGTCACCGGGATATGAAGTACAAAATCAGGAATACTGCCAATAATACTTTAATAACTTTGTATGGTGACAAATGGTAACTACCCTTATCGTAGTGAGCATTTCATTATGGATATAAATGTCAAATCACTATGTTCTACCCCTGAAACTAACGTAATACTGCATATCAACTATACTTAAATTACAAAAAACTACTTAGAATCTTATTAATGAGTTCTATGAAGATACGATTTAACATTCCAAATATTATATAGTTTTTAATTTGCAGCACTTAGTTATTTCTGTAATTCCCTTTCTCTGAGTTAACTTATTCAACCAGTCATTTTGGTACAATTATTCTGTAGTACACTACCTGGAAGCTTGGAGGACAGAGTACAGAAACAAAGTTCTGTATTTAAAAAATTTTTTTTGGTAATCTCCACACCCAACATGGGGCTTGAACCCAAGACTTCAAGATCAAGAGTTGCATGCTCTTCTGACTGTGCCAGCCAGGCCCCCCTTGTAGTCTTCTGGTTTTTTGTTTTTTGAGAGAGAGAGCGTAAGTGAGCAAGGGCAAAGAGAGAGACAATCCCACAAGGGACAGAGAGAGAGGCAGAACTCATCCGAAGAGGGCTCATGTTCACCCGATGCGGGGCTCATGCTTACCAGAAGCAGAGCACGAACTCCCCTGAAGCAGGACTGGAACTCATGAACCGTGAGATCATGATCTGAGCTGAAGTCAGATGCTTAACTGACTGAGCCAGCCAGGTGCCCCTGCACCCTGTATTTTTTTTAAAGCACTGGGATTGAGACAGAGATTTAACAGTATTTACTTTCTTTCTTTTTTTTTTTGAAAGATTTTATTTTTGAGAGAGAGACTGAGTACATGTAGGGAAGGGGCAGAGAGAAGGAGACACAGAATCTGAAGGAGTTTGAACCCACGAACCGGGAGATCGTGACCCGAGCCAAAATTAGATGCTTAACCAACTGCGCCACCCAGGTACCCCAACATTATTTACTTTCTTACCTATCTCAATTTTTGGCTTTTATATTTCTCTGCAACAGAAATTCCCCACCCATCTCAAGGAAAAAAATAACTACCTGGGGCACCTGGCTGGCTCAGCCAGTTGACTACACAACTCTTGATCCCCAGGTTGTGAGTTCGAGCCCCACACTGGGGGGAGAGATTACTTAAAAAAAGAAAAAAATCTACTATGTGGATGGAACTAGAGGGTATTATGCTAAGCGAAATTAGTCAGAAAAGGCATAATGGAAGGGAAGCAAAAATAACATAAAAACAGGGAGGGGGACAAAACAGAAGAGACTCTTAAATATGGAGAACAAATAGTGGGTTGCTGGAGGGGTTATGGGAGGGTGGGATGGGCTAAAAAGGTAAGGGGCACTAAGGAATCTACTCCTGAAATCATTGTTGCACTATATGCTAACTTGGATATAAATTTAAAAATTAAATTAAATTAAATGGTAAAAATAAACAATTAAAAAAATCTATGGTACAATTCCTATTCCCAAATGTTGTTTCTTAAATTTTTTTTTTTAACTGTTTATTTATTTTTGAGAGAGACAGAGACAGAATGAGTGGGTTAGGGGCAGAGAGAGAGGGAGGCACAGAATCAGAAGTAGGTTCCAGGCTCTGAGCTGTCAACACAGAGCCCGAAGCGGGGCTCGAACCCACGAGCTGTGAGATCATGACCTAAGCTGAAGTCAGACACTCAACCGACTGAGCCCCCCAGGTGCCACGCCAAATGTTGTTTCTAATACAGGTTAGTATAACTAAGAACACTGGCTTAATTTAAAACATAAAAGGTATCTTTTTTTTTTTTTTACTTAAATAGCAATAAATTGCTATTAAAATAGAATTTGAACCAAACAAATTATTCTGAACTCCTACCATGTTCATTAAATGGAATTTTACTTGTGCTTTATCCTTAATATTTTGCTTTCAAGTCGTCATCTTTTTCCATCCTGAAGGAGGTCAAGGTTTAACATCAAGAGCTAAGATTTACCTAAGTTGAATATAAGATCCATCAGTCCATTTCATGAGCCAGTATGATAGAATTATTTTTAAAAACCTCACTCTAAGTTAAGCTAATAAGACATTTAGGTACTGATACGTATAAACCTGAAAAGTATACTCCTAAGTGAAAGAAGTCAGATATAAAAAGACCACATTCTATATTATTCTATTGAACAATGTTCTAGAAAAGGTAAACTTATAGTGTCAGAAAGCAGATAAATAGTTCCAGAGGCTGGAGGGAGGTGGAGCGGACTTACTACAAAAGAACATGAAGAAAATTTGGGGGGTGATGGAAATGTTCTGTATGATAAACTTGGGAGAGACTGCATAACTGTGTATATATTTATCAAAACTCATACTGTATGCTTAAAACTGCTCAATTTTACTGTAAGTTATATTTCAATGTTTTTTTTGAGGAAGCATATATCCATGCATCCATTCATTTTTCTTTTTTTATTTTTGAGAGAGAGAGAAACAGCAAGCGAGCGAGTGAGCTCTAAAGAGCAGGTGAGGGGCAGAGAGTGAAGCAAAGAGAGAATCCTAAGCAGGCTCTGTGCTGTCAGTTTGGAGCCCAATGTGGGGCTTCAGCTCGTGAACCGCGAGATCAAATCAAGAACCTGAGCCTAAATTAAGAATGTGACACTCACCCAAACAAGCCGCCTAGGTGCCCCTCTTTACTTTTTTAAAAAGACTTTATTTTCTAAAGTAATCTCTACACCCAACATGAGGCTTGAACTCACAACCCAGAGATCAAGAGTCACATGCTCTTCCTACTGAGCCCACCAAGCACCCCCATCCACCTTTCCATATGCATAAAATGCCTCCAATGAATACATAAGAAACTAGTTAACAGTACAGCTGACCCTGGAACTTGGGTGTTAGGGGCACCAACCCCCTACATAGTTGAAAATTTGCATATAATTTTTGAATACCCCCAAAACTTAATTAAGTACTTGCCTTCAGGAAGGAAAGCTTGCTTTACCTTTTAAATTGTATAACAAGTCTATTTATTGCCTATTTGAAATAGAAATTATCAGTCTTGAGTGTAAATCTGGATTAAAACAGGTACTAAAAGTAACCATCTAGAGGGTAACTGAAATAGTGGAAACCCAGTTAGACTGAATAAACACAGAAACTATGCAATCTGATGTCTCTGCATCAAGATGAAACTGAAATTGAATCTTAAAATTTAATAAAGGCACCGATCTAGACAGATAACTTACTCTGGCAGAAAAAAATACCCCAATATAACATGCTGTTTTTTGTTTAACAGTTGGCTTTGTAACTATACAGTAATTTCTTTGGCTTTTTATCTTAAAAGAAACAGTATTCAGATCCATCTTATATATCATACAGTAAATTACATGTTACTGGGAATGAAAATAGGGCTAGGACAAAACCCAAAATCAAGGAATCTTTCTATTTACTGACAAACTTCTTCTCTGTAGAAAGATCAACAGAGAAATAAACTATCTATTTAGAAATTTAGGAAAAAGAATAAAAAAGAAACTTTTAAAGTTAAGATAGATTTCTTTCCTTTTTCTTTTAAAGTAGACTCCATGACCAACATGGGGCTTGAATTCATGACCCTGAGGTTGAGCGTTGCATACTCCACCAAATGAGCCAGCCAGGCACCCTGAGAATACTCAATTTCTAAAAAGATTTTATATTCTAACTTTCCTTGAAATCTAAAAAAACATTAAAATAAAGATCTTATGGGAGCCAACTATGGATTTTACTGAACAGTTCTCAATTGAAGAAGTTTATTTGATGCTATATGCTTCTCTTGTTTATAGGTATATAACAAAACTAGTATTTTTAAAGATAAGAGGTCATAAACAATTTTGACATCCTGAAAGTTTCCTAAGCACTTCTCTTCTTAGTTCAAAGAGTCACATAACCTTATACCAATTAATTTAAGTAAAGTTTAATTCTCTATGGACTTTTAAATACATTTCCTACTACTATCTAAACATTTCTGGGGTGTAGGGGTACCTCAGTGGGTTAAGCGTTTAAGACTTTGGCTCAGGTCATGATCTCATGGTTACTGAGTTTGAGCCCCACATTAGGCTCTGTGCTGACAGCTCAGAGCCTGGAGCTTGCTTTGCATTCTGTGTCTCCCTCTCTCTCTGCCCCTCCACCACTCACTCCCTGTTTCTCTCTCTCAAAAATAAACATTAAAAAAAAAAAAATCTTTAAACACTTCAATTTAACTAGAAAAATTACCACCCCTCACTTTTAACCATTTGATAATGCCTTTTAAAATGTATAGTCATTTATTTGTTTGAGAGAGAGGGCACAAGTGAGCAAAGAGCAGAAAGAGGGAGGAAGGAAGGGAAAGGGGGAGAGAGAGAACCCCACAGGGGGAGGGGAGGGAGAGACAGAGAGAAGTGGGACTCACCTGAAGCAGGTCACCTGATGCGGGGCTCAAACTCACGAATCTTAAGATCATGATCATGACCTGGGCCGAAGTCAGATGCTTAACTGACTGAGACACCCAGGTGCCCACATAATGTATGGGTTTTTTAAATTATTTCTTCAATCCATACACACATGTAAAAATAAGGATACTGTAATGTTCAACACATGAGAACTTACAAACTTCATCAATATCCAGAGAAAGGAAAATTATCCCTAAAACATGCTTAATTAGGAGACCAATTTACCTGCTGACCTCTAAGAACATGGAGATGAACATGACAGATACCGTCCTCATTTGAATTTTCATTCACTACCATTTGATAACTCTTTTTGAGATCCAGATTAGCAGCACATTTCTTGCCAACAATCATTACAAGTGCAAAAAGACTTTCATCATCACCTTCTACTACAGAAATGTGGGATGTATGTTTCTTGGATATCCCCAGAAAATGTTCTAGTGCTTGAGGGTCTTATCAACTCTATAGTTAATGTTTCATACAACTTACTTGGTATTTATTAAGCTGAAATATCCCAATGACTAAAGTGGGATTTTCTTCTAAATGTCAGTCTACATGGATGGCTATTTTCTAAGTTTGTAAAGAATTCTAGATGTCCCTCACTTCAATAATCGGTCTACCAAAAAACTGATAGAGATTTTTATGCTGCGTATGTTGAAAACTAACCATCTCATGTGTAAGCATAATGACATAAGTTTCCGTAAGAATCCTAACAGTTATTCCATAACCTGTTTATGTTCTTGCTGATATGAGTAGGGACAAAATGCAGAATTCAGGTTTTCTAAGGTTTGTGGGGCTTTTTTTAAGTTTATTTATTTATTTTGAGAGCGAGAACGAGTGGGGAAGTGAGAGGGGCAGAAAGAATTCCAAGCAGGCTCCACATTGCTAGTGCAGAGTCATGCAGGGCTCGAGCCCATGAACCACAAGATCATGACCTGGGCCAAAATCAAGAGCCTAACGCCCATCCAGGTGGGCCACCCAGGCACCCCTCAGGTTTTCTAAGTTTTGTGTTTTGTTTTTGTTTTTTTAATTTTTAAAAACTTTATTTATTTATTTTGAGAGAAAGAGTGAGAACCCCAAGCAGGCTCCACACTGTCAGTGCAGAGCTTGACACGGGGCTTGAACTCAAGAACCGTGAGATCATGACCTGAGCTGAAATCGAGAGTCGAATGCTTAACCAACTAGGCCACCTAGGTGCCACTCAGGTTCCCTATGTTTTAACATCCTTTGATGTTTTTTCATTATTATGTTCTTAGGTAAGTTTAAGTAAGTCTTTCAACTTCTCCAGACCAGAGTTTTACAACTATAAAACAAAGAAGTTAAACCATAACAGAAATTTACACAGCACAGGGGCAAATGGGTGGCTCAGTCCACGGAGCATCTGACTCTTGATTTTGGATCAGGTGGTGATCCCAGGATCATGGGATCAAGCCCCACGATGGGCTCCCTGCTGAGCATGGAGCCTGCTTAAGATTCTCACTCTCTCTACCTCTGCCCCTCACCCTGACTTGTACACGCTCACTCTCTCTTTAAAATAAGAATTTTTTAAAAATTAGTTTTAAAAGGCTAGACCTCAGTTTACTGTAACCTAACCTTACAAAAGCACAGTTATGGTTTTAAAATACATCAATAGGGGGTCCTGGATGGCTCAGTCAGTTAAGTGTCTGACTTCAGCCCAGGTCATGATCTCACAGCTTGTGAGTTCAGGTCCCACATTGCGCTCTCTGCTGTCAGCGCAAAGTCGGCTTCAGATCCTCTGTCTCCCTCTCTCTCTGCCCCTCACCTACTCTATCTCTCTCAGAAATAAATTAAAAAAAAAAAATTTTTTTTTAATGTTTATTTTTGAGACAGAGAGAGACAGAGCACGAACAGGGGAGGGTCAGAGAGAGAGGGAGACACAGAATCTGAAACAGGCTCCGGGCTCTGAGCTGTCAGCATGGAGCGCGATGCAGGGCTCGAACTCACGGACCGTGAGATCATGACCTGGGCCGACCGAAGTCGGACGCTCAACCAACTGAGCCACCCAGGCGCCCCAGAAATAAAATATTTTTTAAAAAACCACATCAACACTAAACACTTCCAATTTAAAAAATTAGTGTTCACATGCTGGTTCCTTAGAATGAAAAAATATTTTTTATTCCCCAGGGACATCCTTTTTCCTCCAAGCTGCTACATTACTCATTAAATGTACTATATAAATCTAGTATCAAATATAGTACTGTATAGTAATATTTTATGTTCAATTTTTTTTCCCTGTAACTATCAAAAGTTAACTTCCATATACCTTCACCTCTACCCCTTGAAAGCTTAATTACAAATTCCTTAAGTGAAAGACAAGATATATCCTATTCTTTACTCTGTTTCCCAGAGCCTGGAATGTAAGAGGCACTCAAATGCATGAATGAATGGATGAATGCCTAGTACAGTACCACGGAGAACTGGTACTTGAACACTTGCAAATGTGAAGATAAACAAAAGCACATCAACTTCCCAGAGAAGCCTAGTCATTTGGCTTAGTCACTGACAGTGTCAGGAAACAGTCCACAGTAATATACAAAAGATACTGAACTACTGAATTTGAATGGAACAGGTATTGTGGAGTCAGTCTGAATTATACAGAAAAACAAGAAGTTTAAGTATTTCAGCAGCTACCACATAGATGGAAATGTTCTATTATAATTAAAGACAACATTCTTTGTTCATATTGAAGATCAAGAACTTTTTCTAGACTTTATTTTCCTATATGAACTACCATTTACTCATTTCAAAACTTAAGGGGCGCCTGGGTGGCGCAGCCGGTTAAGCGTCCGACTTCAGCCAGGTCACACGATCTCGCGGTCCGGGAGTTCGAGCCCCACGTCAGGCTCTGGGCTGATGGCTCGGAGTCTGGAGCCTGTTTCCGATTCTGTGTCTCCCTCTCTCTCTGCCCCTCCCCCGTTCATGCTCTGTCTCTGTCCCCCCCCCAAAAAAAAAAAAAAAAAAAAAAAAAAAAAAAAAAAGTTGTAAAAAAAAAAAAAGAAACTTCCTCTTGACTTTGCCTCCCCCCACTCTATCGTATATAACCAGTCCCTCTTCACAACCCCAGGGCAGCTCTTTCTGCCCTCGGGTCCTGTCCCTGTGTTCTAATAAAATCACCTTTAAAAAAAAAAAAAAAAAGTAAAATTTTTTTTTCAATCAGTCCAAGATTCTAGGAACAGTCTGCCAGAATACTCTGCACACACCTGCCTCATACACCTTCAGGCTTCACTTAAATGTTGTCCTTGGAGAGGTGATTCCAGGAAGCCCCCCATTTCCATTCAATTTCTTATTAAATACTACAACGGAGAAGCACAAGCTGCTTTAATAACCCAGTCTAGTTCATATTTATCTCTGATTATTTAATGTCTCTCAACATTAAATGAAAGATAGGGACCTGACCTCCATCCAGCCTTTCTGCACAATGCCTGGTCCATGGGAAGCACCAAGTATCTGTTGAAGAATAGTTACAATTACAGAGTAATTTTAAGTAGCTGGAGAAAGAGAATACCATCTTTCTTTGATTGTAAGATACTTTAAATATAATATAATATAATATAATATAATATAATATAATATAATATAA
>NW_024412423.1:25954883-26037724 GCF_014898765.1 Herpailurus yagouaroundi | reverse complement strand
AATATAATATAATATAATATAATATAATATAATATAATATAATATAATATAAATATCTATTTTATATATATATCTGAAATCAAATTGCATATTACAATCAATGGCATGTCAGCTTAACTGGTAGTATGTTTTCTGTCTTAGTATATACAATAATGGTATACATCTTTCAAATGATGACACCTTAGATTCAACAAAGTACTCGGAAAGGCAGTAATATCCTCTGACAGTGTAGCCATCGGATCCTATACCTAGCAAAGTTTAGAATTTTGGCAATCAGGGCCAAAGTAGAAGATGACTTAATAAAAGACAGAGTTAGTTAGGACAGGGAAAGCACAACTCTTCTAGAAGACTACTTACGTAGTAAGCAGGGGGACAAAACATTAGGGAGGTACACATGGTATCAAAAGCAAAAGAAGTAAACAGCTATGATTTCCTAACAACTCCTGGAGCTGACGAACAGTGGTAGCAAGGTTGTCAGGGCAGGCTAGACTTTATACAGGGAATCTATCAGTGTTTGAAATTCCCTCTCCTTTCAGTTACTGAAGCAGTGGTCAATGCTCTTCAATACTCTATGTCCAAAATGAGGGTGGCCCATAGCCAGATAGATGAGAACAGTCTATGAGCTAACAGACAGCTGAAGCACGTATGCCAAAATATTCCACCACTCACTAAGCTCCAAAGAAAATCCTGAAATGTCAGGAAAAGCCCCCTTCCTAGCATTAGGTAACCAGACTCTTGTATGCTTCACCAGCTGATTCCACCTCATTTGACAACTACATACCAACTAGAAACCTAAAGAATTTATTTTGTCAAAGGTCACTGCCACACTCTTCCATAACAATAATCACGTACCACAGTCCCAAGCTAGAGAAAACAGGGAAATTAATTAATATTATCTTGGTGTATTTCTTTTCAAAAAACATTTTTTTTAATCTTTATTTTTGAGAGAGAGAGAGAGAGAGAGAGAGACAACGTACAAGCGGGGGAGGAACAGAGAGGGAGATACAGAATCTGAAGCAGGCTCCAGGCTCTGAGCTGTCAGCACAGAGACTGACACAGGGCTCGAACTCATGAACCGTGAGTTCATGACCTGAGCTGAAGTCGGACACTTAACTGACTGAGCCACCCAGGTGTCCCTATCTTGGTATATGTCTGTGCTATTTCAAATGGCAGGACAACAGGGATCTCAAAGAGGTAAAAATGGCATTCTATTTCCCATTATACCCTGTAAAGCTATGCTCCATCCCCTAAAAAACTCACATGTACTATTTTTAGTAAGTAGTATACGATTAAGTTTTGGTTCTCAGATGTTTTGAAATATATAAAAACTGTTACTTAGAACAGTAAATCCTTGAAATTTAAGAGTATTACTTCTCAATGACTTTACTCTTCAATACCAAAGCATAGTCAGTTTCTGTTTAACCAGTTCTCCAACACTAACCTCAGGAGTTCAAAATGAATAATCTGTCCAGTTAAATCAGTCTTCCTAAAGACTGACAATCTCTGTAACATAGGTAACAAACGTCAACTAAGCCATTAAGTTTTACTATGTTAGAAGACTGGCTACATATTCGCAAAGCTCTCTCATGTGATGATTAAGGCACAGAAAATACAATTCAAATTAAAAACAAACCGAAAAACCAAAACCCAAACCAAGTCTCAAGTCTGCAATTATATTTTATAACAGTTATTCAGAATACTAACTTGACCGAATGAGATTTTTGTGTCTCCCTGGAACACTCCAACCTTCAAAACTAGACACTAGACAATATTAACAAAAATGTGAATAGGTACATCTGAATAAATGTCTTTTCAAAATTACATTTTATGTAAGCTAAGAGACAGGAGCTCTTTGTCCACATTGAAATCACTTGAGATGCCATCCAGTCAAGTATCTTTTACACCATAATAGAAGCATTTATTAGTGTCTTGGGGAAGATATTATAGAACTATGACAAGAAAAATGAAGTTTCTGTTTTCCTATGATGAAATTCACACTCGAGAAGAATTTCCACTTTATCAGAATCAAGGGTTGAGAAAGGACCCAACAAAATTCAAATCTATAGGGGCACCTGGGTGGCTCCATTGGTTAAGCCTCCAACAGTCAGTTCAGGTCATGATCTCATGGTTCATGAGTTCGAGCCCCACATCGGTCTCTCTGCTGTCAGTTCAAGAGCCCACTTCAGATCCTCTGTCTCCCTTTCTGCCCCTCCCCCACTCTTTTGCACGTGTACTCACGCTCTCAAAAATAAAAAAAATATTAAAAAATTTCAAATCTATAGTTAGGCTGGGGAAAGGTTTATGAACAATGAATATCACCTGTTTTCAAAACATTTTATACCTTAATATTAAGAACAAAGTATAACTCTCAGAACCAGTATTTTTAAAAAATTTTTTTTTAAGGTTTATTAATTTTTCAGAAACAGAGACAGAGCATGAGTGGGGGAGGGGCAGAGAGAGAGGGAGACACAGAATCTGAAACAGGCTCCAGGCTCTGAGCTGTCAGCACAGAGCCCAAGGCGGGGCCCGAACCCATGGATGACAAGATCATGACCTGAGGTGAAGTCAGACGCTCAACCGACTGAACCACCCAGGTGCCCCTCAAAGCCAGTTTTTAATATGGCATATCTGACCTATTAACCTACAGGGAATGTTTAACCCATATAATCATTACAGTGGGGCTACTGAGGATTCGGGAACATTTTTGAGATTAACAAAGAGGAGGTGGCAAGCAGAGAATCAGTTCTTTGGTATGACAATAGGGAAAGTATGAAAATATTACCCATCAAATAAAAAAAATACAACCTCCTCAGCCTCAAGTTTCTCTCTTTTTTTTTAAGTTTTTATTTAAATTCCAGTTAGTTAACATACAGTGTAATAATAGCTTCAGGTGTGTCCTCAAGTTTCTTAATACATGTGTGCTATTGGGGCGCCTGGGTGGCTCAGTCGGTTGGGCATCCGGCTTCGGCTCAGGTAATGATCTCGCGGTCCGTGAGTTCGAGCCCTGCGTCGGGCTCTGTGCTGACACCTCAGGGCCTGGAGCCTGTTTCGGATTCTGTGTCTCCCTCTCTCTCTGACCCTCCCCCGTTCATGCTCTGCCTCTCCCTGTCTCAAAAATAAATAAATGTTAAAAAAAAAAATACATGTGTGCTCAAGATCATGAGTTAAGTCAGAGTCTCGGTAGGAACAAATCTGGTAGTATGAAATTCTTTCTTCCTGTAACTCAAATTTTATCCAACAATTTCCAGAACACACAGGCAACCAAGAAGAGAACCACCTCTTTGATTTTTAATTTTTTAAAGTCTTACAGGAAAAATTTAAAGAATATACGGTGAAAAACACAAAAGGGCCCAGTAATTACATTTTAATGCTACAAGAAATAATTTAATTCCAGTACATACAGAGCTTTTTAGAAATTACATACTAGTGGGGTGTCCGGGTGGCTCAGTCAATCAATCAACCGACTCTTGGTTTCAGCTCAGATCATGATCTCACGATTCATGAGTTAGAGCCCCAGGTAAAACTCTGAGCGTACAGTACAGAGGCTGCATGGGATCCTCTCTCTTTCTCTCTGCCCCTCCCCTGCTCGTGCTCTATCTCTCTCTCAAAATGAATACATAAATGTTAAGAAAAAAAAAAGGAAATTATATACTAATATCTTTTATCTTTTTAATTAATTCCCCTTAGTTTCCCAGCACTAGGTTACACAGAGCAACTTGGGAGAGTGGGAGGATGGAGGAAATGATGGGGAGATGTTGGTCACAGTATTTCAAGTTATAAGATGGACAAGTTGTGGAGATCTAATGTACGGTAAGGTGATTACATGTAGTAATACTGTATGATATGCTTGAAATTTCCTAAGACAGTGTATCTTAAATGTTCTCATCACAAAAAAGAAATGGTACTTATGTGGCAAGTGGAGGTGGTTAGCCAATACAATGGCAGTAATCATTCTGCAATATGTTAAGTGTATCAAATCGTCACTATATAGCTGAAACTTACACAGTGTTATAGGGTGCCTCAGTAGCTCAGATGGATAAGGCTCTGACTCTTGATTTTCTTGATTTACGCTCAGGCCAAGATCTCATGGTTCATGGGATCGAGCCCCACATCAGGCTCCGCACTGCCAGCACGGAACCTGCTTAGGATTCTCACCCTCTCTCTTGCTTGCTGGCACTCTCTCTCAAAAAGTAAATTAACTTAAAAACAGTATTAAATGTCAATTACATCTCAATAAAGCTGGAGAAAAAAGAAAAAATAAAGCAATTTAGGACGTTACTCTGACAGGAAAAAACCAGGCCCCAAATAAATGGCTACCTTTTTCTGCAAAACAATCATATTTTTAGGTTTCACTCCAACAAACCTTTTCCCTTCCCATCTACTCCTTCTCTCTTCCTTCCTCCTACTGATTGGCTAAACAAATCTTCAGAAAAACTTTTTTGAATTCACATTTGGAAAAATGTTAATTTAAATATCACTCAACCATAAGAATTGTTTTTAATGAATCCAAAACCACAAAATTCTACGAAATTAAATTCTTAACACATGGCCTTATCCAAGAAATAAACACATTATTAAGACAACATTTACTATAATTTCTCCTGCAGTAAATAATCTCCAAACATGTCTATCAACAATTTATCCCTCCCTATAAGAACACACTACTCTTCTTATCAAGAAATCATCTATTAACTACCCTATGACCCAGCAATTGCACTACTAGGCATTTATCCAAGGGACACAGGTGTGCTGTTTCGAAGGGACACATGCACCCCATGTTTATAGCAGCACTATCAAAAATAGCCAAAGTATGAAAAGAGCCCAAATGTCCATCGATGGATGAATGGATAAAGAAGATGTAGTATATATATACAATGGAGTATTACTCGGCAATCAAAAAGAATGAAATCTTGCCATTTGCAGCTACGTGGATGGAATGGATGGAACTGGAGAGTATTATGCTAAGTGAAATTAGTCAGAGAAAGACAAAAGTCATTATGACTTCACTCATATCAGGACTTTAAGAGACAAAACAGATGAACATAAGGGAAGGGAAACAAAAATAATATAAAAACAGGGAGGGGGACAAAACAGAAGAGACTCATAAATATGGAGAACAAACTGAGGGTTGCCGGAGGGGATGTGGGAGGGGGGATGGGCTAAAATGGGTAAGGGGCACTAAGGAATCTACTCCTGAAATCATAGTTGCACTATATGCTAATTTGGATGTAAATTAAAAAAAAATAAAAAATAAAACAAGTTAAAAAAAAAAAAAAAAAGAAAGAAATCATCTATTTCCCTTCCTCTAGAATGCTGGCTATCTATCTATCTTGGTTGACCAAAAAAATAGACCAATTGCAATACTGTGTCAGTTTTAAGTCTATTATTTAAGAGGCCTGACAGCTTTCCTTCTTTTGCTCTGAGCCACCACATAGAAGTCCAGGCCATCTTGCTGGAAAGACCCTTTGAGGGCTGACGATATACATTTCAGCCAACAGTGAGCATCAAGTCCCCAGACCTGTAGGAGAAGTCTTGAACCTTCTAACTCTGGTGATAGCGGACTATGAGCACAAAAATGGCCCTAGCTGACAAAACAGGAATCAAAACTGTCTGGTCAATACACAGAATCCCGAGAAATAATAAGTCATTGTTTTAAGGCACTAAGCTTTGGAGTCATCTTTTACACACCAAAGCTAACTGATAAATACCCCTATATAGTCTCTAAAGAGAATAGGACTCTGAATAATAGATCCTTGCAAAAATTATTACCATAGCAGTTTCTCAGCAAGAACAATCACAAATTTCTATTTCTGCTAAATACTAAAAAACAAAACAAAAAACAAAAACCTCAACAATCCACAACTGCCTTGCTACTGAAAGCTACTTGGTTAAGAGAAATATTTTTAATATTTTAAAATATTGTTAAGAGTGGGAAGATAAAAGTAGTTTACTTCAAGTGATCCACTTTCCTCCAGATCTGAAATCCTTATATACTGTCCAGAGTCCTTTACAACACCAAACAATAATTAATCTTGGTAGGTATAAATATTCATCTAAAGCCTTCAATAAGGTAAATAATAAGCTAGCCATCTTAGCTAAATATAGAATATAGCTGTTTTTAAATGTTATATATTGATCTAGAAGAAAACTATTAACTATTTTTAGAATATTATAAGTGTCCAATACTTTTATCTGCTACATAAAAATGATTAGATCTATTGTACTCTATGACTTTTGAAGTACCTGTTCCTTTAGAGTTACAACTCCTAGAAACATGAATTTTGGTCTAATAATTATAGCATGTGTTTAGAAAGATATATAGGAAGAACCAAAGTATCTCAAATTTCCAGGCAAAGTGACAGATTCCACATGTAACTTTTACTCTCTCCAAAATCCTATTGAAATGAGAGTCAACAGATTTTTTTTTAATTTTAATTCCAGTGTAGTTAACATAGTGTTATATTTGTTTCAGGTGTACAATATAGTGATTCAACAATTCCATACATTACTCAGTGCTCATCAACGTAAGTGTATTCTTAATCCCCTTCACCTGTTTCACTTACCCACCTACCCATCTCCTCTCTGGTAACTTACCATCTGTTTGTTCTCTATATTTAAGGAGTCAACAGATTTTTTTTTTCTTAAGGCTTAAACCTAGGAGCACAAAAGAATGGTGGACAGAACAAAAGCAATAAAATTTTGGGAATATAAAAAACAAGAACAACGAGTGTTAGTGACTTAGCAGTCCCAAGAAGGTAAATCCTAATTTATGGGAAAAAGTCAAGGAATCAAATTTATAAAGGCTCACAATTTGATGGTACAAGCAACTTCTGGAAGCAGCGTTACAAACAGCACTGTTTTCAAGTCTGTTTAAGGAGACGAAGATACAATTAGCAGTATCTAGAGAGTGGAGGACAGTATATAGGACAAGGGATGTATTTTACTCAACAAATAAGTGTAATAAAAGGAAGACAACTATATATTAACAAAGACTTAGAAGACATCAACCAAATGCAATTAGTTGAATTTGTTTTAATTAAAAAAAATCAAATGTAAAAGATACTTAAAATCTCATTTGAAAGAGAAAAATTTTAAACCTGACATTTGATATCACAATATTGTTCATATTCTACACGTAACAACTACAGAAGTGCCTGGGTGGCTCAGTCAGTGGAGCATGCCACTCCTGATGTGGGGGTTGTGAATCTGAACCCCATGATTACTTAAAATTATCTTTTTTTTAATTTTTAAAAATATTTACTTATTTTTAAGAGACAGAGAGAAAATGCACGCAGTGGGTATACAGAGACGGAGGATACAAAGTGGGCTCTGCACTGAGAGCAGAGAGCACGATGTGGGGCTTGAACTCACGAACTGTGAGATCATGACATGAGCCAAGCCAGATGCTTAACTGAGTCACCCAGGAGCCCCAAGAGGTTACTTACTTACTTATTTATTTAAAGATTTTATTTTTTTAATTTTTTTTTCAACGTTTTTATTTATTTTTGGGACAGAGAGAGACAGAGCATGAACGGGGGAGGGGCAGAGAGAGAGGGAGACACAGAATCGGAAACAGGCTCCAGGCTCTGAGCCATCAGCCCAGAGCCTGACGCGGGGCTCGAACTCACGGACCGCGAGATCGTGACCTGGCTGAAGTCGGATGCTTAACCGACTGCGCCACCCAGGTGCCCCACTTACTTATTTATTTATTTTGAGGGGGGGTGGGAGGGGGAAGGGGGAGGGGGAGGGAGAGAGAGACAGAGAGAGAGAGACAGAGAGAGAGAGACAGAAAAAGAGAAAGGGGGGGAGAGAGAGAGAGAGAGAGAGAGAGAGAGAGAGAGAGATCCAAGTAGGCTGCACACTGTCAGCACAGAGCCCAACACAGGATCGAATTGACGAACTGTGAGATCATTACCTCAGCTGAAACCAAGAGCCAGATGCTCAACCAACTGAGAGACCCAGGTGCCCCAAAGTAAAATCTTAATAATAATAATAATAAAAAAGATGTGATAACTGTACCATGCACATGATTTTTAAAGAATTCTTGTCTTAGGGTTTTTCAAACTGGGCAATACTGACATTTTGGGCTGGATAATTCTTTGCTGTTGGGAGCTATCCTATGCATTGCAAAATGTTTAACAACTCCCTAGCCTCTACCTACTAGATAAGAGTAGCACCTACTACTAGCCTCCCAGTTGTGACAAACAAAAATGTCTACAAACAATGCCCAATGTCACTTAGTGGGCAAAATCGCCCAGAGCTGAAAAACACTGTCTTATCTCTTAGTAATATATTCTGAATTACTGACAAATAAAATGATGTGATATTTGGGATTGGCTTCAAAATAATCCAATGAGGGTGGAAGGGGTAATTAAGAAATGACACAAAATGACAGGTGATGGGGTACTTGGAAATTTATTACAGAATGTTCAATGTTTGTGTATATTTGAAAACTGCACTGGTTTATTAGACATCTGTTTAGTGCTTTTCTCTGTAGTGTGTTATACTCATATTGAGGGAAATTTTATTTTATTTTTATGTTTTTAATGTTTGTTTTTGAGAGAGAGAGAGAGACAGAGGCAGAGCATGAGTGGGGGAGAGGCAGAGAGAGAGGGACAATGTAAAGCAGACTCTAGGCTCCGAGCTGTCAGCACAGAGCCCAACACTGAGCTCGAACTCACCAACTGTGAGATCATGACCTAAACCGAAGTCTGACACTTAACCGACTGAGCCACCCAGACACCCACATAATGAGGGAAATTTTAAAAGAAAAAGTTAATTAGAAAGTTTTGTATCTCGTTAGTTGGGTGTCACAAAGGTTGGAAATCAATGTGGCAATATCTTACAAGGAAAGGCTCACAATCTATGACCAAACAACTCTACTAACTATAAAGAGAAACCCTCACCTACGTGTACCAAGAAACACGTATGGGAATGTTGATGCTTCAGTGTCCCTAGCAATACAAAACTTGGAAAAAATGTCTATTACAGGGTAATAAATTTTAAAAACTACATTGTTGGTATTTGTTGAAAATGCTTGTCATTTAAAATGTATACTTTTCCAAAAAAAAAAAAAAGTATACTTTTCCATCACTTCTTATGGCCTTTTGGGTAAGATCAAGTGTAAAATGTATACTTTTCCAGGAGTGCCTGGGTGGCTCAGTAGGTTAAGTGGGTAGGTTGGTCAGTTAAGTGTCCAACTCTTGATCTCGGCTCATGACTCAGGGTTCTTGGGATTGAGCCCCATGTCAGGCTCTGCACTGACAGTATGAACACTGTTTGGGATTCTCTCTCTCTGCCCCTCTCCCCACTGCTTGCACTCTCTCTCTCAAAATAAATAAAGTTTAAAAATAACTTTAAAACTTAAAACTAATAAAAGTATGTCTAGATCACTTCTTTGACTCTGGACTCCTTCAGTGAATGCCTCCCCACTCAAGCCACAACTCAGAGGTTTATTTTCTGGAAAGGATAAAACAGAAGGTCTTAAGACTGACACAGTCAAAGGCATGGATGATGTACAGAAAACAGGAAGATTAAGTGAACATTTACATACAAACTTTGTTCCTGGCAATTCTGAGAAAACTGGAAGCCAGGCCTGTACTGTCTAGGCGGGAGATTACAAGATCCTCAGAAAAACGTGCCCAGTACAAAACAAGGAGCTTTACAATTCACTGATATAAATGGTTCATCTAGAGAAATAGCCTAGCCAGCAAACTGTAAACTGAATTCTACAGTTGCTAAACTTCATCCCTGTATGCTTAGACCTTTTCATCAGTTTTCTAGTACCCCACTCTTAATATAAATAACTAACAAAAAAGAAATCAGCCATCTGAGGATTCATCTTCAACATCAACTTTAGATAAAGACGAAGGGGTGCCTGGGTGGTTCAGTCAGTTGAGCGTCCGACTTCAACTTGGGTCATGATCTCAGTTCAAGGGTTCGAATCCCTCATCAGGCTCTTCGCTGGCAACACAAAGACTGCTTGGGATCCTCTCTCTCTGCCCCTCCCCCACTCACACTGTCTCAGTCTTTCTCAAAACAAATAAACTTAAAAAAAAAAAAAAGGGACTAGAGACAACAATATCCCATCCATCAGGAAGGCTATTATTATTACAATTTTTTAAATGTTTATTTATTTTTGAGAGAGAGACAGCGTGAGGAGGGTGAGGTGCAGGGCAGGGGAGAGTGGGGGGCGGAGGATCCAAAGCCAGGTCTGCACAGACAGTTGAGAACCCAAGAGCCCAATACAGGTCTCAAACTGGAGAACTGTGAGATCATGACCGGAACGAAAGTCAGGCACTCAACAGACTGAGCCACCCAGGAGCCCCTCAGAAAGGCTATTACCAGAACCCAAACAAAAAAACAAAAACAGAAAGTAGCAACTTTTGGTCAAGATAAGCTAGAACCCTTGTGAGTGGGAGTGTAAAATGGTACAGTCACTGTGGAAAACAGTATGGCAGTTCCTCCAACAATTAAAAATAGAATTACCATAATTACACATGATCTAACAATTCCAGTTCTAGGTATAAACCTTAAATAACTGAAAGCACAGTCTTGAAGAGTTATCTGTATACCCATGTTCATGGCAGCATTACTCAGAATAGCTAAAACAACCCAAGAATCCATCACCAGATGAATGAATAGGCAAAATGTGGTATATATGTACAATGAAGCATTATTTGGCCTTGAAAAGGAAGGATATTCTGACAACATGGATGAACTTTAAGAACATTAAGCTAAAGTGAAAGAAATAAGTCACACAAAGATAAATACTGTAGGATTCCAATTATATAAGAAACCTAGTTGGGGCGCCTGGGTGGCTCAGTCGGTTAAGCGTCCGACTTTGGCTCAGGTCATGATCTCACAGTTTCTGAGCTCGAGCCCCTCGTCGGACTCTGTGCTGACAGCTCAGAGCCTGGAGCTTGCTTCCAATTATGTGTCTCCCTCTCTCTCTCCCCCTCCCTTGCTCATGCTCTGTCTCTCAAAAATAAATAAAACGTTAAAAAAAAAAAAGAAAGAAACCTACTCAAAAATAAGAGACAAAAAAGTAGAATGATGGTTGCCAGGGGCTGGGGAGACAGAGGATGGGGTGTTATTGTTTAATAGCAACAGAGTTTCAGTTGTGAAAAGTGAGAAGACTTCTAGAAATGGATGGTGGTAATGGTTGTACAACAATATGAATGCACTTAATACCAGTGAAATGTCTATGTTAAAATAGCTTAGATGGAAGGTTTTATGTATATGTAATTAAAAGAAAAAAATAAAAAAAACAGATCAAAGATCTAAATGTAAGAGCTAAAACTATAAAACCCTTAAAAAGAAACATAAATGTACATCTTTGTATCCTTGGATTGAGCAACACTTTCTTAGATATGACACCAAAAGCACAAAACTCTGCAAATCACTTATCTGATAATGGTTTAGTATACAGAATATACAAAGACTTCTTCTCAACAATAAAGAACCCAACTTAAAAATGGGCAAAGGAGGGGCAAATGGGTGGCTCAGTCGATTAAGCATCTGACTTCAGCTCAGGTCATGATCTTGCAGTTCATGAGTTCGAGCCCCGCATACGGCTCTGCGCTGACAGCTTGGAGCCTGGAGCCTGCTTTGGATTCTGTGTCTCCCTCTCTCTCTGCCCCTCCCCTGTTTGCTCTCTGTCTCTCTCAAAAATAAACAAACATTAAAAAAATATTTATTGGGGCGCCTGGGTGGGTCAGTCGGTTAAGCGTCCGACTTCAGCTCAGGTCACGATCTCACGGTCCGTGAGTCAGTGACTTCGAGCCCCGCGTCGGGCTCTGGGCTGATGGCTCAGAGCCTGGAGCCTGCTTCCAATTCTGTGTCTGCCTCTCTCTCTGCCCCTCCCCCGTTCATGCTCTGTCTTTCTCTGTCTCAAAAATAAACAAACGTTAAAAAAATTTTTTTTTAAAAATTTATTAATAAAAATGGGCAAAGGAAAAAACAAACAACAAACTTCCTTTAACAACAACAACAACAACAACAACAGGGGCACCTGTGGCTTAGTCTGTTAAGCATCCAACTTCAGCTCAGGTCATGATCTCTAGGTTTGTGGGTCTGAGTCCCGTGTCAGGCTCTGTGCTGACAGGTCACAGCCTGGAGCCTGCTTCAGATTCTGTGTCTCCCTCTTTCTCTGCCCCTCCCCCAGTTGCGCTCTGTCTCTCTCAAAAATAAACATTAAAAAAATAAGTAAATAAAAATGGGCAAAGGATACACCTTTCTCCAAAGAGGATGTATATATATGGCCAATGAGCACATGAAGAGATGCTCAATATCATTCAGTAATTAAGAGAAATGTAAATTATAACCACAATCATATATCACTTGACACCTACTAGGAAAGCTATCATCAAAATAATAAAGTAACAAGTGTTGATGACCATATGTAGAAACTAGAACATGCATACATTGCTGGTGGGAATGTAAAATAGTGCAGCCTGTTTACAAACAGTCTGGCGATTCCTCAAAAAATAAACATCCAATTACCACATGACCCAGCAATTCCACTCCTAGGTATATATCCAACAGGAATGAAAATTAATGTTCACAGAAAAACTGCAAAGTATTTGAAAAATACTGTTCAAGCAACATTATTCTTAACAGGTTAAAAAAAAATGGAAACAATCCAAATGCCCATCATCTGGTAAACGGAAAAAGAAAATGTTAGCTACCCATACAACAGAATATTATTCAGTCACAAAAAGGAATTCTAAGTACTGATATGTACTGTAACTTGCATATAGCTTGAAAACACTGTTAAACAAAATGAGCCAGACACAAAAGGTCACATGTTGTATGATTCCATTTATATAAAATGTCCAGAATAGGCAAATCCATATAGGTAGAAGGTGTGTGGAGGGAACAGGCAGAGAGCAGTCCAGGAAGTCCAACATCCGGTAATAGTTAAGAAAAAAGGGAGAACAGAGAAAAATGAAGTTAATGAATCCATGAACAAAATGATTCAATAAAATTTTTCAAAACTTGAGGACATGGGGATAAAGAAGATGGAGTTATTACTCAGCCATCAAAACGAATGAAACCTTACCATTTGCAATGACGTGGAGATAGAATGTATTATGCTAAGTGAAATAAGTCAGTCCGAGAAAGAAAAATACCATATGATTTCACTCATACATGGAATTTAAGGAACAAAACATGAAAATATGGGAGGGGGTAAAAAAAGAAAGAGAAGGAAACAAACCATAAGAGACTTTTGAGAACAGAGAACAAACTGAGGGCTAATGAAGGGAGACGAATGGGGGATGGATATTAAGGAAGGCACTTGTTGGGGCACCTTGGTGTTTCAGAGGGTTAAGGGTTTGACTTCGGCTCAGGCCATGATCTCCCAGTTCGTGAGTGTGAGCCCACCATGGGGCTCTCTGCTGTCAGGGCAGAGCCCACTTCAGAGCCTCTGTCTCCCTCCCTCTCTCTGCCCCTCCTCCCTCATACTTCCTCTCTCAAAAATAAACAAACATTAAAAAAAAAGGGAGAGGAAGGGCGTTTGTTAGGATGAGCACTGGCTTTGTATGTAAGTGATGAACCACTGAATTCTCCTGAAACTAATACTGCACTGTATGTTAACTAGAGCTTAAATATAATTTGGAAAAGAAAACAAAATAAAATAAACAGGACGTGAATTTCTGGCTCAAAAAGACCAACTGAATGTTGAGCAAAATAAATGAAAACTGACCTACAACACCACTTGTCGTGAAATATCACATGTGAGACAAAGAAAACCTGGGGGTGCCTGGGTGGCTCAGTCGGTTAAGCGTCCGACTTCGGCTCAGGTCATGATCTCGCAGTCCGTGAGTTTGAGCCCTACGTCGGGCTCTGTGCTGACAGCTCAAAGCCTGGAGCCTGTTTCAGATTCTGTGTCTCCCTCTCTCTGACCCTACCCTGTTCATGCTCTGTCTCTCCCTGTCTCAAAAATAAATAAAAATGTAAAAAAAAAAAAAAAAAAAATGTAAAAAAAAAAAAAAAGAAAGAAAGAAAACCTGCAAGCTTCCAGAAAGAAAACTGGTCACATATACAGGATCAAAAAATCAGAGCAGTTTTGGACTTAACAGCAATCCTGGAAGCTAAAAGACAATGAATATACTACCACATAAGTAAAAAGAGTGCCACAGTAGCGGCCCTACTTCAGGCTCTAAAATTACAGATCAAGTCAAGTTTACTATCCCGGCTAAGAAACAAATAGCTCCTCTCCAAATGCCAATAAACACTGTTAGCTTCGGGTTGTTCCTTGAAGTCTGAACAATTTTTTAACCTTGTATTATGTTGCATGTGACCTCATTCAATTCAATTTCCACATCAAGTTACAGATTCAACAAAGAGGAACGGAAAGAATATAATGGAAAAAAAATAACTGCATAAGCATGTTTTGGGATTGCACTGTAAGGTAAACAGACTTTCTTCATTCAAGATTTGTCCCACAGTAATGAAAATAAAGGGTATAAATATTTCTCGTTTTTTTTTTTAATATTTCTCTTTTCAAAAAGAATTCAAATTTCAGGGGCACTTGGATGGCTCAGTCAGTTAAGCATTTGACTTCACCCCAGGTCATGATCTCACAGTTCATGAGTTTGAGCCCTACATCGGGCTCTGTGCTGACAGTTCAGAGCCTGGAGCCTGCTTCAGGTTCTGGGTCTCCCTCTCTCTCTGCCCCTACCCAGCTCATGTGCACGCACATATTTTCTCTCTCTTTCTCTCTCAAAGATAAATAAACATTAAACAATTTTTTCAAATTCTTGTTTTAAACCAATTTAGTCAGTGTTTTAAACACTTGGGAAATGCTTTCAAATCAATCTCATAAAAGATATACTAAATATCATGGTAATTCACAGATTTTAAAAACAGCTCACAAATTATGTATGACATAGTGCCGGTATGTTCAATAATTTCAAAGTGGATTTTACTATTTCTAGTCAACAAAAGTGAAGCGCAATGCTTAAAGATACAAATAATCTGGTCTACTACTAAACTCAGTGAGGATATAGTATTGCTTTAATGCAATTAAGTCAAGTGGGGGGGGGGGGGGCTCCACAAGCAATTCCCATCACCTACAACAACACACCTTTATGACAACATGAATATTTCTAAATATGCAAAGATGCCAAACTTTAAAAAGAGAAGCTATTGAGGTGCCTGGCTGGCTCAGTCAATGGAGTGTGCTACTCTTGATCTTGGGAGTCATGAGTTTAAGCCCCAACTTGGGCAGAGAGTTTACTTAATAAGAAAAAAAACAAAACAAAAAAAAAAACTAAAAAAAAGACAAGCTATTGCTAACAAAACTTTAACACTAGAGCTAAATTAGGTAGTTCTGAATGTTAAATTGCATGTAAGTACATAGGTGTTGGTCATATCAGTGTCTAAATCCTTTTGTATTCATAAACTATACTATGTATTCATAATAAAAGATAAGTTTCAGAACTTTAATTACAGTTGTTTCCAACTATTTCTAAGAATGGAGACTAGCTTATAAGGTTACTAATCAAAATTATCTCAGAATATAACACTAACTTAAAACCATGGTCTTCGTTTACTCCAAGAATGGCTGTAGAAAAGGCCATATTCTCCATAATATGTCGGGCTCTTCCCTTTCCAAACAGGACCTGGCACAATGGCTACCACAAAGAAGGGTGTTAAGAAGAAGGGCTGTTCTCCCACCAATGAGGTAGTGACCAGAGAATATACATTAACATTCAAAAGTGCATCCATGCTGTAAGTTTCAAGAAGTGTGCCCCTTGGCACTCAAAGACTTCCAGAAATTTGCCACAAAGGCAATGGAAACTCCAGATGTGTGCACTGACACCTGGCTGAACGAAGCTGTCTGGCCAAAGGAATAAGGAATGTTCCATACCTTACATGTGCAGTTGTCCAGAAAAAGGAGGATGAAGATTCACCAAACAAGTTCTATACACTGGTTACCTAAGTACCTATCACCATTTTCAAAAACTTATAGACAGTTAATGTGGGTGAGAACTAAGTGCTGATTATCAAATAAAGGTTTAAAACTGAAGAGAAAGGAAGGGAGAGAGGTAAAAGAAAAGAACAAGCCATATTCCATAACTGGAAAAAGTGCTATATGGTTACAATTACTGGGGTGAACTTCCTGTATCTGCTTTAAGTAATATTCTATATGACTAGCACTATTACTTTAAACAGTTTTTATCTAAATATGTATGTCAAATAAAAAGTCCTTTATTTTACTTTGTTTTTTAAAAATTCTGGGGCGCCTGGGTGGCGCAGTCGGTTAGGCGTCCGACTTCAGCCAGGTCACGATCTCGCGGTCCGTGAGTTCGAGCCCCGTGTCGGGCTCTGGGCTGATGGCTCAGAGCCTGGAGCCTGTTTCCGATTCTGTGTCTCCCTCTCTCTCTGCCCCTCCCCCGTTCATGCTCTGTCTCTCTCTGTCCCAAAAATAAATAAACGTTGAAAAAAAAATTTTTTTAAATAAAAATTCTGAGAAAATCTATAATGGGATGTACATGACCCAGTGCAAGATGTCCAAGTCAGGAAAATTAAGGGCAACTCCTGGGGAGGGAAAGCAAGAATGGTATCTATGCAGGTGCACCCAGCATTGGGAGGTTGATTATACTGGAAAATTGATGAAATGAGTACATTTATTAAGAGTAACAGGCTTCTCACTGTCAGAAAAGAAATGGTTATACTGGAAAGAAGAAATATAGGGTGAACCCTATGGCATTCGACTGGAATTAGAGGTACCAATGTGAACTCATGTTTTTTTTTTTTTAATATATACAGAGAAAACTAAATATACATGGAAATGTGTGTACTGCGTGTGTCCATGTGTCTGTATATACATATACATATTCCCTAGCTACATCCACTGATTATACTGAGAAAGCTCGGAAGCAGTGAGATTTCAAGAGCAACGAGCATACCTAGCATCCAAATATTGATTTCTAAATACCACTTTCCAGTAAACAGAACTGGAAGCCTTGGAAAAATAGATGATTACACAGCTAGAGCAGGGTAAAAAAAAAAACAAAAACAAAAACCAGAGATATATTATGCTGCCAAAACAAACTAAATGCTCAAAGAATGATGAGGGAAAAACAGAACTGAGAATTAAAATAAATTATAATAAATTACTATAATCTACCTGAATAAAATAGTTTGAAATCATGAGTCCAAATATAAGTTTAAAAATAAGTAAGTTAATACTTTTGCATGACAGTGTGGTACCCAGGGTCCAAAACAGCTCCCAATGATCCTTGACTCCTAGTATTTAAACCCTTTAGTTCTCGCCCCTACACTATACCAGGTGTGGTCTATGAAACCAACAGAATATCGCAAAGTGATAGCATGTCCGTGTCGCTTGGGAGATTTGGTTACAAAAGATACTGTAGCTGCTCGCTCTAGCTCTCTCTGGGGGCACTCTAAGGGAAGCCATGTCTTTTTTTTTTTTTTTTAATTTTTTTTTCAACGTTTATTTATTTTGGGGACAGAGAGAGACAGAGCATGAACGGGGAAGGGGCAGAGAGAGAGGGAGACACGGAATGGGAAGCAGGCTCCAGGCTCTGAGCCATCAGCCCAGAGCCCGACGCGGGGCTCGAACTCACGGACCGCGAGATCGTGACCTGGCTGAAGTCGGACGCTCAACCGACTGCGCCACCCAGGCGCCCCTAAGGGAACCCATGTCTTAAGCATACTCAGGCAGCCCTATGGATAGATTTAAGCAGGGAGGAAATTAATCCTTTAGTCCAATAACCCACAAGGAACTGAGTTCTGTCAACAACCATGGGAATGAGCTTAGAAGAGGATTCTCCAGTCTTCAGGGAACTGCAGCTCCAGGCAATAGCTTGGCAGCAACCTCAAAAAAGACTCTGAGCAAGAATCACCTAGCTATAAGCCATTCTCAGATTTCTGATCTTCAGATACTATGGGATAATAAATGTTTAAGTAGCTAAGACTTGGGGTACTTTCTTTTGTGACAACAAATAAATAACACAAATAAGATAAGTACATATTCTCAAAATGTCTCCTAATAAAATACTTATTCAATCATAAAGGGAAAAAGAGTTGGCTGTATAGTAAGGAACCGTGGTAGACATTACCTTAATCAAGCAATAGAAGTGAAAATTCTCAGTAATGGGTCAATTTGAAATTGCATACCACCTGATAGGATGCAATGCAAAGAATCCCACCAAAATCACATACCATTTGATAGGGTACAAAGACAGTAACACAGCATTGCTTCTGACATTCCTACCACGTATCCACAACCTAACCTAAAAGTTGGTGTGTGTGTGTGTGTGTGTGTGTGTGTGTGTGTGTGTGTGTTAAATAGGCTCAATGCCAAATGTGGGGCTTGAACTCACAACCCTGGGATCAAGAGCCACATGCTCTACCAACTGAGCTAGGAAGGCACTCCATCCATGACCTAAATCTGATCGTACGAGAATAAACCCAAACTGAGGAACACTCTGCAAAATAACTGGTCTCTAATGTTTTAAAAGTGTCAAGGTCACGAAGCCAAGAAGAGACTAAGGAATTAAACAAGAGTATACACAGATAATAAAATGCAATGAGTAACTCTGGACTGGATCCTTTTTCTAAACACATTATTGGAACAACTGGCAAAACCTGAATGGGGTCTGAGGATTACATGGCAGTAAGATCTCAATGGAAATTTCCTAATTTTGAAGGCTGTATTAGGATTATGTGGCAGAATGTCCTTGTTTATAAGAAATACACATTAAAGTATTTGGGGGTGATGAGACATCATGTTAACAGCTTATTCTTAAATGGTTAAAGAATAAAATGTTCTAGGTATTGTATTTGCAACTTTCTAACTGTAGCAGTTAAGTCACAATGATTATATTAAAGCCTACCTTTTATGTAGTCTGTTTTTCCTTTCTACTCACCCTCCACAGATCTGCAGGGTAAATGACACTACCCTCATTCTATAAACAAGGAAGCTGAGGCTAAAAAAAATCAGCGAAGTAACCTTGCCTAAGGCCACAGAGCTAGCACAGGATTCAACAGATATATTATTCCAAAATCCCACTACTTTTTTTCACCATATCACTTGCTGTCATTATTCGCTCAATATTGTTGACAAAAACTGAAGGCCTACTATGCATCAGATACTGGAAATATAATGAAGAAGACAAGGACTTTGCCCAGGAAAGCTCAGTCCAGAGGGGAAGAACAATCAATCATGTCTACATACTAAAAAATAGTTCTATAGTGGAACCCTACTGCCTGCATGCCTGGGGCACACAGGCACACAGAAAAGCCATTTCTATTGGGTCTCCAAGGATAAATAAAGAATTCAGGAGGAGGGGGTGGGGTGAGAAGACATTCACTGTATAAGCAAACACACAAAGACTAAAGGAAAATGTTTCTGAAAAGGATCAATTAGAACTGTTTCAATTACAGTAGTATTTCTCACAAAACACTAGTCTGTATTCTAGGAATGAAACATAAAGGTGACGATATTTTTTGCCCTAAATTTTATCTACTTTTAATACATGTTTTTAAGAATATTACATATTTCTGCAGGTTTAAAGCCATAATTTGCCTGAAGAAACGAGAACACAAAACAAATGATGTCCATCTGTGTTGTGATGCACAAACAGCATTTACTCAAGGATATTATTGTCTATCTGACTCCACTATCTACCACTATCTAATTTCTTGTCATAATTCAATATATATTTGAGATTTAATCAAAGCATACTGTTTATTAAGTATTTCTACAATACTAACCCATTCCCCATAGAGTTACAACTAGAATATGGAAGTTTTAAATAAAAAACAAAGTCCTTTGATTCTTAACCCCAGAAGTCAAATTATTTTGAAATAAACGTGAGCAAAGCATAAATTTCTTTTTGTTTTTTAATTAGACAACCTATTTCTACTCATGAGACAATTAACAATGTTGATAGTTGCCTAACTGCAAGAATGATGCCAAATACACACTTTGCATTCTTTTGCTAGAGTGTACCTGTTAGAAACAAATTTTTGTATTGTACTATAATGAAAACAACATACAGAACACATTTAATGCAGCCCTTGATGAAGATCTCTTTTATTAGGTAAGAAAAATACCATTTTAGGGTGCCTGGGTAGCTCAGCCGGTTAAGCGTCTAAGTCTTGGTTTCCACTCAGGTCATGATCTCACAGTTCTTGAGAGCAAGCCCAGCATCAGGTTCTGCACTGGCAGCAAGGAACCTGCTTGGGATTCTCCCTCTCCTTCTTTCTGCCCCTGCTCTCTTTCTCTCACAAAATAAGTAAACTTAAAAAAAAAAAATGTTTATAGTTTGTTACTTTATAAGAAACAATGAATAATGTTTCCTCTTAATATATTTTGTTTTTAAATAATTTACCTAACTGTGATATATGTATTTTAATTGATCTACACGGGACCATTTGTGAGGTCAATCTTAACCCAAGTGTGCAATGTTTCATGAACTCTTATTTGTATCCATCAATAATATTAGTTTGAAAAGCATTCCAATAAAGTTGGGAGACACTAGATATGAGGAAGGAAGAGACAGCAGTTTATCAGAAGCTAAGGAAAATGAGTGACAACAACGTCAACTGTTATAAAAATTAAATAAAAACTGAGGAGGGTGTCCACTGAATTTGGCAATTAAGTAATGACCAGTGACCTTACTAAGCAATCTCAGAATAGTGAATAGACTATTCTTTTAAGAATTTTGGCACTGAAATGCCAGAGATAAGAGGGAAAAAGAAGAGGAAAGAATTAACTGTAGTGGGGGAGGGGAGTTAAAAAGTTTTTTGTTGTCGTTTATTTTTGTTTAGGAACCTTGAATGCTGAGGGGATTCAAGAGAAGAGAAGAGAAGAGAAGAGAAGAGAAGAGAAGAGAAGAGAAGAGAAGAGAAGAGAAGAGAAAACTAGTAGAGTAAATTACTAGAGAGCAAGGACCTGGCAGAAAGAATACGAAAGCAAAAGTTAGATTGTCAAAGGGAAAAGTATAGCTTCTCCAGACACAAGAAGGAAGAGTGATGACCAAGGTCAATTTGGAGCAATGGCTGGCTAAAGTCAAGATTACATGAATCTGAATCCTGGCTTTTCTTACCATAACCAGAGAATCATAGACAAGTTTGTTTACTTTTCCAAGTGTCTATTTTCCCATCTAACCTGGGGAGAACAGAATTCTCACAGGGGTGTTCAGAAGATTCAGTAATTATGAAACTGCATGAGTACTCTAAAGATGGTAGCTACAGGGTTTTGTTTTTGTTTTCAAAAGCCTCAAAGGAAATCTGAAAGAATTCACATATTTCTATTTTCTCTGTAGAATAGGTAATTGGGTCACCAACTAACATTAAAAGTGTTGAAGGACATGAGACAGTGATTCTTAATCTTTTAGAGAATGAAAACCCATTTAACTCTGATGAAAGGTTGAAAGGTATATGGAGAACAGAATATCCGAACTTTGTGTAGTTTTAAGGGAGTTCATACACATCTCTTCAATAATAAAAAGAGATGCTAAGGCAAAGATCTGGTTCCAAGGCACAGTTTGAATACCCAACTGTTTGAACAAAAGAAAAAGACTGCATCCTTTGGATTTACATACCTAACAGATCCATAAGGGTACATAGTCTGCCAGAAAAGACACTGGACATACCCAAGAAACCCAGGTTCTTGATTCAGCTCTAGAAGTCACACGGCCTTTTCAGAGAGTAGCTCTGAGATGTGCTGCAGTTCTAACATTTTATGATTCTATTACGTGAAACGTCACCTGACTCTGGAGACAGATCAAATGGTACTTTATTTTCCTATGTCATAGTTAAATATGATTTTGAAGGTTAGCTTGGGAACCTAACCACCAAAACTTTATTTCTACAGAAATAAAAAAGTGTGCTCCTGAATTTCTGGGATGAGGCTGCAGAGGTTCCTGGCAGCATCAGGCATGAGTCAGGTATTCCTATCCTGGGAACCGCCTAGGATATTTTAGCAGCCCTCTCTCTGGACTAAAATATCTAGAATTGGACTTTGTCAAAACTTCTTCTTTGTCAGTCAGCAGTACAGTAATACACACTGAGAGTGTCTAAAGCAACCAAAATTAAGTTATCCTTCAAGGATGGCTGTTTAAATTACATTTAAATAGCAACCTGGAAGAGCCAAAGAAAATTTCTCAATCCAATGAAACTTTGTAAAGAAAGAATCATTTCCTAATGAAAAACTAAAAAAACTAAAACTAAATAAAGAAAGAATCTCTGCAGATTTCAAGAAACTTATTTTTTGGAGTAAGAAGGTATATCTGCTTTCTAAGATAGATCTAATTCAAACAGCTATCTTCAATGAACCATTTATTAAGGTTACCAGTACTCCACAGAACAGTTTGATAATTTGTTTTGCCATTTTGACAAGAATTCACTTTACCCTTACCTCTGATAATACTGTGGTATCACGATTAAAATACAGTATTTTAAAATTATTTTTTAATTTAATACTGTTGCAGTGTTACAAAGATAAGAATCAATCCTTTTGTAATCTTCCAATCTCAAAACATTTTCAAAGTGTGTAGTCTATACAAAGATGATTCACAACATGAAACAGAGCAGAATGAGGTTAAGAGTAAGATACAAACAAACTTCTACTGTGGGAATCAATGCATGTACTAAATTGGCTTTCCCTATGACCTCACACATAACCATGTAAAAACCTCAGCAAAGAAGTTAATTAACAGTTCACACACACACACACACACACACACACACACACACACACACACACAAACCTACTTAATCTTGCCCATCTACATAAAGCAAACTTTTGAAACTTTAAAAAAAGATAGCAACTATGGTTTAAATGATTCAATCCTTACACTCCTGACTGCTTACTGAACCTCAATCTTTTAATGTTAATTCATAAATTAAACTGGAGCCTACCAAACCTGTCAGAAGTATGTTTTGTTTTTAATTTGAATTGGTTGCCAAAATCTAGATTTGTGGCTTCCCTTTTAAAGGGGGGGGGGGAGGAAGACCTGGCAACAGTGGGCCCACAGATCTTGGTAACAGCAACATTTGGAGAGAGCAGGGTAGCAGCTGCCCTCTTCTGATAGCATATGTAATTTCTAGTTCCCCTCAATTTTTTGCTCACTTTGGTTACCTGGTTGGCCTAGAAGTATCAGAGTTTGAAATCTTTATTTTACTGAGGTTCCCCCCCACTTCCAGGAGTGATGTCTCTTGAGAGGTTTTAGAAGAAACTAGCTCTAAAAATCTTTATCATATGAACAGAATAAATCAAGTAATAATCCTGGCATTAAAGCCATGTATACCAAATGTTAACTATAAATATCAGGATAACAGTAAAATGTACAAGGCACTATTACTGTTAAGAAAATAGTTTATAGTATCCTAACTTTGGTCTGTCTTCAACTCCTCAAAGAATCAAGACATTGTCTTTTATCCTTCCCCAGAATAAAGAAATTAGTCCTGTATTTCAATATTATAGCACTCTAAGAGCACCCAAAAGTCTCCTGCATCTGTGTAACAAAAGAAGAAAAACAGGAAGTAAAAAAGGTCTGTGAGCAGCCAAAGAGACCACACAGTTCACAGAACACATGAAGCCCTCGTCACTCAGAGCCTACTGGATCTTATTTTAGACATAATTTTAATAAGCTCCGTGATCTGGTTTCCCAGCCCACAACAGATGAGATGCAGCCAACTGGAAAAGGGCTGGGGGTGGTGCTGCTAGAAGCAGACACTCAAAGCATCAAAATCAAAGCTAAATACCTATAAAGTCAGCAGCAAACCTCAAAACACAGTAGGCTAGGACCATTTGGTGTGGATACAACAAGCCCAGAGGGTCCCGATCCTTGCAAAGAACTATACTGGATGTTGATGATGACCCTTTTTGGTATACTCTATTAAAGCATAGGTCAAGAGACCTTAAAGTGTGTATCAAAATAAAGTCTATGAAGTCTATCAAAAGCTTTTGCCATAAACACACGGCATTTAAAGAACTGTCAATCTCACAGAACACTATTTCCTTCTGTCAAAGAAAGAAGATATTGAACTCCTAAAGATGCTACATGTCAAATGTATTTGCTTTCAGCAAAATTTTATTAGAACCTAGATGAAGTTCATGATATCTAAAGTCAACAGAGTATTAACACAGAACTTTTTTTTTTTTTTTTAAGAAAATGATAACTAGGAAGGTTTAAGACCAAGACTAATTACATAAGCCAACTAAGTTTTTTCTGTATTCCACTGTAGTTACATTACTAGGGTCAAGAAGAAGATATGAAAACTGGTCTTATCCATACCTAGGTTAAGTCTGAACTCAACTTAAAACTGACATTACACAGGGGCACCTGGGTGGCTCAGTCAGTTAAGTGGTTGACTTTGGCTCAGGTCATGATGTCACAGTTTGAGGATTCGAGCCCCGTATTGGGGCTGTCAGCGAGGAGCCTGCCCCCTGCATGCACGCGTGCTCTCTCTCTCTCTCAAAATAAATAAACTTTAAAAAATTGGTATTACAAAAAAAATTGAAAAAGAAAATTTCCATTTGTTTTCACAATTTTATTGACTAGTATCCCAAAAACAAATTTTGTATTTCAAATCCCTGTCAGTCTCAGAAGTTAAGCATACTCTGGAAAGGGCTCTAGGTTATAAACCAGGAGGGTAAAAGGCTAACTGTGAGTTTTAAAAATTCAAAGTATCATTGCCTAAGCTTAATTTTCCTTATTAAAATTTTTATAAGAAGATATTTTAAAGAAAATCTAAAGAATACGTAGTAACTCAAAAAAACAAAAAACAAAAAACAAAAAAACCCATTAGCGGGGCAAGTATATTAAAAGATTAAAATACATGTTTTGAATGTTACTTTTTTTTCCTGAAAAATGTAACGCACATCAATTAACATAGACACTAAAGGATGTATTTCTTGATCTGTAAGTTATCACACATACTTCTCTTCAGGTTTTAAAATAACAGCACGGGGCTGGGGCTGGGCCGGGGGGGGGGGCGCCCCCCGGCGATTAAAAAAATTATATACAGTTACAATCTCAAATTGGTACTTCCCAATTAGACTGTAGAAGAACTCAGCAACTCCTAAATGCCTTAAAAATACATACATATTTTTATGTGGATGACCATCCCTCCGCGTGCTTCAGCCCCTTAAAAAGTTCTTTAAGAAATTTCCCCTTAAGTTTCAAGCTCCTTTTAACACATAAGCGGCTTCATTTCAATTCGAGGTTTACTGTGTCTAAAGTCTGCCCTTTTTTCATGTGTTAGAAGTCAAGTAAATCCAAACAAATTGGTAAGGCTCTAACCTAATTTACAGTAAGCACTGGGATTAATTTCACATTAAAGGTTTTTGACATGAATGAAATGAAGACCAAGTGCAAACAGGTATTTTAATTGTCCAACAGCCTGCATTTTCACTGAGTTTAGGGTAAGGTGAATATTGCTTCTCTTTCCCTTGCATCTCCATCCCATTCCTCCGATGGATAACCAATCTACTTGTAAGTGGCTAGCGGTTTAATAGAGCCTCTCCAAGTAACCAAGTGAAACACCAACAAAAATCAGAAGTACAATCGTACTTCACCACTTCTAGGAAAAAAAAAACATGATAGGGGCACCAGGAAGTTACAATATTGGAGGGACCCTACATTTTAAGCCAAGCCCATACTCTAGAAACTGTATAAGGAATACCTCCATACCAGTAACTAAATAACCTTTCATCGTAAAGGGCAAAGACATCCTTTCAAATGGAAAAATCTAGCAAAATTCCTTCCAAATTAAAAGAGTCTCCTTGAACATATTACCTAATTTAAGCGTTAAAATCCATTTTATGAAGACACTGTACAAGGAAACTTTAATTTCTCCAGTGGTTTTCAACGTGCAAGTTTCTAGCTCTACCCTTGCAAATTTAACAGCTTTTCTATTAGATCCATTCCTGTAAAACTCAAGTGTAGTTTCTTACATTTGGCAACCTCAAAGAACAAAACGCTTCTCTACTTCCCTCCTCCATCAAGAGTCATGTTTTTGTTTTGTTTCTCCTTCTGAACTTCCTACTCTTAAGTTTCTGGACAAGTAGAGTGGACCGAAGTGTATGGCCACCAAGAAGTAAGTGAACTCAAGAAATACTTGTAGATCGGACAAAAAGGCTTCCTCTGTCTGCCTGGGACATGGGCTCCAAGCTCAGGCGGGTCGGTGGAAGAAGCTATAGCAGGTGGGCGGGTGAGGGCGGGAGGTGGGAGAACACAGGCAGTGATGGGGCGAGGAGCCCTTTCGACCTCTGTCAAAGGGGCAGCTCAACGCCCCAGCCCCAGCTCCCCCTCCCGGCATGGCCGGACAATGGCCCTCTAGCGCAGCAGTCCCAAGCCGGGCAGAGGCCCTGGGACTCCATACCACGCGGGGCCTAGAAAGGAGGCCAGGGAGGAACGCAGAGCGGGCCAGCGCACCTCCGGCCTAAGCTCGGACCGCGAGCCGGGCCTCTACCGGCGCCATCACTGGGAACAGGGTGGGAAGGGCGCCCGGCAGGACCATCGCCGGCAGCCGGGTCCGAAGAGGCCGCGAGCCAGGCGGAGGCGACGGCGGGAAGTGCAGGCCGCAGCCTGCTCAGCTGGCCCGCCCAGCGGCCGGAACCCTCAGCCGACCTCCGGCCGCTTACCTTGTGGATTCTCTTCAGAGCCATCGTGGGAGGCGGGTGGCGGTGGCCCCCGGGGCGGGGACGGGGACAGGGGAGGGACGGGGAAGGGGCGAGGGGGCGCGAGGCCGCCTCGGTGATCGCGGCTCGGCTGGAGAAGATGGGCAGTTCGGGAGCGCGGGTTCGGCAGGATGGACTGAGGGCCGCGGCCCACTCGGCTCCTGAGCCTGCCGCAGCGGTCACCGCATCACCCGGCGGCGGCCCCTTTATGCGCTGCCGCCCGAGCCGCCGCCGCTACCGCCGCCGCCGCCGCCGTAGCTGCCTCTTCCACCTAATCTCAGCGCCGCCTCCTCAGCCGCCGCGGATCCCTCCGCCGGGGAGCAAGAGCCCTGGCCTCGGGCTCGGCCGGCGCCGCTCGATCGGACAACCAGAGGGACTGCCTGCTGCAGGTGGACGGACGGACGCGCGGGCGGACGGGCGGGCGGCGCCGCCGGGGTGGGGCCGCCGGAGCGCGGGGTGGGCCCAGGCCGAGGGGCAGGTCGGGAGTCGCGGGGATTGGCGGGCTATGGGAAGGAGGGCCGGACCGCGCCGGCGGCGGAGGGATACGGGCCGCCCCTGTGAGTGTCTTACGCGCCGTCTCCTTCGCCGCCACGGCCGGCGAGAGGATGACGTCGCGAAGCGCAGGGAGGAAATCTCGCGAGATTCTTGGCGCGGGTGGTACCTCCTTGCGCGCCGCAACCCTTGAGTCCCTTGCCTCGGGTACCCTCATGTGTGGAATCGAACATCCATAAACGTTTAAAAGCGAATGTTTTCCAGGTCATTTGATCAGCGCCATAGCATAGACTGACCCGGGAGGAGGTACTTAGGCCCATTGCAATGTTCTCTAAGGAGGAAGGGACTTGTCCAAGGTCACACAGCTTTATAGAGGCAAAGCTGTGATTTCCGTAAAGGGCAGGGTCTTGTCAGAGCGCTTTCTAGAAGCCTTGTAACATCCAGGGCACCTGCTGGGAATGTGTTTCTTTGAGCATTACTCGGGCAGCTGTGAGATGGCCTTTATGACCAGGCCCCCAAGAGGATGACAACTTGAATGTCCATTAGCCACAGACGTGTCACTTGTAGGAGAGGTACCCACACCTTGTTCTGCTTGGTGAATTGTTACAGACAAGCACTGCACCAGTTACCTCAGGAAAAACAAACAAAGAACCAAAAAACGTGCAGTGTATGCTCCAGTAGTTAAAACCAACCTTGTGGTTCAGATCACCATCAGGAGCAAGCCTAGAAAATCTATTCTGGAGATGCTTTTTAGGAGGTAGAGACAAAAGCTAATTCACTGAGGAACTACTCTTGTGTTGAGTCCTATGCCATGACCAGTGAGATACAAGACCAGGCCTAGGCTTGGAGGTACTTACTACCTGGCTGTGGGGCACACAAGAGAATATTAAGGATTTTTTTCCTGGGGAGTGATGCCCACATTCTCACATCCATCCCGAGGTTTTCTGATTCTAAAACTGTGTTCTTTCCTCTATCTGGAAGTGACCTTGGATATCATTGATTCTAACCTGAATTGTGAAAGGAGAAACTGGAGCTCCTAAGGGAAAGATCCTGTGAATCGTTACCCAATAGGTCAGTGGCCAAATTTATACTGCCTCACCTACTGAGTAAAGGTTGGACCAATGGGACAGGCCACTGTGGATCCAGCAAATCAAAGGAGGGGAAAACTGCATCCAGTCATCCAAGGTGGATGTATTTGAGGTTGGAGGTGAAGAGGAATATTCTACAGTCCCAAATCTTTTTTTATTTTTTATTTTTTAATTTTTATTTTAGAGAGCATGAGCCGGGGAGAGGGCCAAAGAGAGAGAGAAAGAGAAAGAGAGAGGGAATCTTAAGCAATCTCCCAGTTCAGTGAGGAAACTGATTCAGAGCTCGGTCTCACAACCCTAGGATCATGACCTGAATCATAATCAAGAGTTTGACACTCAACTGACTGAGTCACCCAAGTGCCCCCTACCCAAATCTTTTCTTCCTAAGAACTGTGATGGAAGAGGTACAAAAATGCCCATTGTTCAGATTTAAAACTTTTTTCTTCAACTGGTAAGTTTTTTGTATTAGAAAAACTATCTCTATATCTCTATATAGATATAGATTAGATATAGATAGATATAGATATAGATACAGATATAGATATAGATATAGATATAGATAGATAGATATGGGTTGCAAGAAATACAGGTAATAAAAAAAAAGGAAATAAAAATCAACCATACTTGGAACACATAGGTGGCTCAGTTGGTTAAGTGTCCAGCTCTTGGTTTTGGCTCAGGTCATGATCTCCTTCTTCGTGGGATCGAGCACCACGTCTGGCTCTACACTGACAACACAAAACCTGCTTGGAATATTCTCTCTCCTCTTTCTGCTCCCCCCCTCACTTGAGCACACTCTCTCTCCCTCTCTCTCAAAATAAATGAATGGACTTGAAGAAGAAGAAGAAGAAGAAGAAGAAGAAGAAGAAGAAGAAGAAGAAGCAGCAGCACTGATCCTCGTGGGGAAATCCTCAATCCCAGGGATCAGTACACCATCAATCCGAGGAGAAAAAAAAAAAAAAGTCAACCATACTCTAATCATTTAATGATTGCTATTTGGTTTATGCCTTCCAGTCTTTTTTTTTTTTTTTAACATATAAATACACATTTTTCTTCAAAAAAGGTAAGATCATGCCATAATACTTTTTGGTAATCTACTTTCGGTAAAAAATAATAATAATAATAATAATACAAACTGTGTATTTAAGGTCTACAACATGAAATACATAAAGTGTGGGGCGCCTGGGTGGCTCAGTCGGTTAAGTGTCCGACTTCGGCTCAGGTCATGATCTTATGGTTCGTGAATTCAAGCCCTGTGTCAGGCTCTGTGCTGATAGCTCAGAGCCTGGTGCTGCGTCGGATTCTGTGTCTCCGTCTCTCTCTGCTCCTCCCCTGCTCATGATCTGTCTCCCTCTGTCTCTCAAAAATAAATAAACGTTAAAAAAAGTTGAAATCCATGAAGTGAAATGATTATTACAGTCAAGATAATGAACATATTCAGGGGTGCCTGGGTGGCTCAGGCGGTAAGCCCTCAACTTCGGCTCAGGTCATGATCTTGCAGTTCACGAGTTTGAGCTCCATATCAGGCTCTGTGCTGACAGCTCAGAGCCTGGAGCCTGCTTCAAATTCGGAGGCTCCCTCTCTCTCTGCCTCTCACCCGCTTGTACTCTCTCTGTCTCTCAAAAAGAAGTAAACATTAAAAGCAAACAAATAAATAAAGTATTTTTTAAAAAAGATAATGCACATATCCATTGCCTTGCTTTTTTTTAATGGTGAGAGCACCTGAAATCTTTGGTAATCTACTTTTATTTGTTTTTTCAAAATAAATGAATAAACCTTAAAAATTTACAAAAAAATAAAGAATAAACAATATATAGTGAATTTTCTTGTGTCAATACACATTTCTACCATATTTTAATGGCTATGTATTCTGTCATATAAATGGACCTTATTTATTTAACTTGTCATATTTGGGGGAACATTGTTGTTTGTAGAGTTATTTCTAATTCTTACTATTAAAAATATCCCAATAGTGGATGTCCTACAGTTAATCTTTGTACAGTTCTAAGAGTGCATCTTTAGGATAAACTTCTGGAAATGAAATTGCTGCATCAAAGAGTTATAGGTTTTTGCATGTATGTTCATGAAGAATATCAGTTTATAACTTTCTTTTTTTAGTATCTTCATCAGGTTTTCATATCAAGGTTATTCTGGCCTCATAAAATAAATTGGGAAGTGTTCCCTCTTCTTTGTTTTGAAAGAGTTTGTGTAGGATTGTTATTTTTTTCTTCCTTAAATAAATATTTGGTAAAACTCACCACTGAAGCCATCTGGCCCTGGAATTTTCTTCGCAGTAAGAGTTTGATAATAAATTCAATTTCTTTAATAAGTATGGGGCTATTTAGATTTTTCTTTTTTCTTATATCCATTGTGATAATTGTGTTTTTCAAGGAACTTGTCCATTTCATTTAAGTTGTCCAATTTATTAGAATAAATTTACTCATAATATTTTATAGTTCCTCTTACTACCCATAGCATCTATAAAGATGTCCATTTTTGATTGCCTGTTGTTGGTTATTTTTGTTTTCCCCTTATTTATTGACAAATCTTGCTAGGATTAAAACTATCAAATTTATTAATCCTTCCAAAGAACCAACTTTTGACCTTGTATTTTCTCTTTACATTTTCTCTTTTATTAATTTCTGCTCTTACTTTTATTTCCTTCTTCTACTTACTAAGAATATCATTTGTTCTTTTTCTAACTTCTTAAAGTAGGAGCTTACATCACTGATTTTATATTTTTCCTTTTTTAAAATATAAGCACTTTCTAATAAAGCATTAAAAAGCACATTATTTGGGGGGTGCCTGGATGGCTCAGTCAGTTGGATGACCGACTTTGGCTTGGGTCATGATCTCACGGTTTGTGAGTTCGAGCCCCGCATTGGGTTCTATGCTGACAGCTCAGAGCCTGGAGCCTGCTTTGGATTCTGTGTCTCATTCTCTCTCTGCTCCTCCCCTACTTGTGCTCTGTCTCTCTGTCTCTCAAAAATAAATAAATGTTGGGGCGCCTGGGTGGCTCAGTTGGTTGAGCCTCCGACTTCGGCTCAGGTCATGATCTCATGGTTTGTGACTTCGAGCCCCGCATCGGGCTCTGGGTCGACAGCTTGGAGCCTGGAGCCTGCTTCGGATTCTGTGTCTCCCTCTCTCTCTGACCCTCCACCGTTCATGCTGTCTCTGTCTCAAAAATAAATAAACATTAAAAATAAATAAATAAATAAATAAATGTTTTTAAAAAATTTAAAAAGCACACTATTTTTGCATCCCACACTTTTGTTATGTCTTTCACTTTCATTGAGTGTAAAATAGTTTCTAATTTCCCCTTTAAACTTTTTTTGATGTATATTTATTTATTTAATTTTTAAGTGTTTATTTATTTTCGAGACAGAGACAGTACATGAGCAGGGGAAGAGGCAGAGAGAGAGAGACACAGAATCTGAAGCAGGCTCCAGGCTCTGAGCCGCTAGCACAGAGCCCGACATGGCACTCAAACCCATGAACCACAAGATCACATTCTGGGCCAAAGTCAAATGCCCAACCGACTGAGCCACCCAGTTGGCTCAATAAACACCCAATGTTTATTTATTTTTGAGAGAGAGAGAGACAGAGCATGAGCAGGGGAGGGGCAGGGAGAGAAGTCAGACATTTAACCGACTGAGCCACCCAGGTGTCTAATTTCCCCTTTGACCAAGGGTTATTTTCAAATACCTTGAAATTTATCAATCTTCAGGGAAATACAAATTAAAATCATAATTAGATACCATTTCACATCCACTGGAATGGCTAAATTCAAGAACACTGATTACAATGGGTGGTGGCAAGGAAGTACAGCAATTGGAACTCTCATACATTGCAGGTGAAAGTGTAAAATGATAGTTTTGAGAAGTGTTTTTGTAACTTCTTATAAAATTAAACATGCATCTATCATATGATCCAGCAATTCTACTCTTAGGTATATACCCAAGAGAAATGAAAACATATGTCCACAAAAAGGCTTATACACAAATTGTTCATAACAGCCGTATTCATATATAGTCCAAAAGTGGAGAAAGCCCAAATGTCCATCAGTAGGAGAATGGGATAACAAATTATGACATTCATATAAAGGAATTCTACAACAACAAAAAGGACGAACTACTGACACACTCAATAACATGAATGAATCTCAAAATGATTATGTTAAGCAAAAGAAGAAAGTTACAAAAGAGTATGAACTATACAATTTTACTTATAGAAGTCCAGAAATAGACTAAACTAATTTTTGGTGTTTGAAGTAAAAAAAGTGGTTGCCATTACTGGGGAGGTGATTTATCAAGAAAGGGATCAAAGAAATTTTCTGGGATAATGGAAATGTTCTATATATTGTTTTAGATGGAGATTACACACACACACATGCACACATATACATATATAATTATCAGAACCTATGGAACTGAACATTAAACATCTGTGCATTTTATTATATGTAAATTGTGTATATCTCTATATATACACGCTATATATATTGTAAAACAAAATTGAATTTTTTTTAGTTTATTTTGAGAGAGAGAGAGAGAGCTTGGGAGGGGCAGAGAGAGAGGGAGAGAGAATCCCAAGCAGGCTTCGCACTATCAGCACAGAGGGATGTGGGGTTCAAACCCATAAATCACGAGATCATGACCCAAGCCAAAACCAAGAGTCTGATACTTAACCGACTGAACCACTCAGGCGCCCCTAGATCTTTTTTTTAAGTTTACTTATTTATTTTGAGAGAGAGAGAGAGAGAAAGAGAGATAAAAGGTGAGGGGCAGAGAGTGAGGGAAAGAGAGAATCCCAAGTAGGCGCCACACTATCAGCACAGAACCTGACCCAGGGTCTCACAAACCAGGAGATCATGGCCTGAGCCAAGATCAAGAGTCAGACGCTCAACTGACTGAACCACCCAGGCGTCCCTAGATCTTCTTATAGAATACATTTCTCCTTGGAGTGATTTTTTCCTCCCTGTCAACCCACATGGATCTTAGAGCCCTCAGTTTACCTTCCATTATCCTACTGAAATTGTGAGCACACTGCATTTGATCTCCCCTCTTGGCTGTGAACCCAGTAGTGCAAGCATTTTTGTATTTAAAGTTTTCTCTTGCCAGAGAGAAGATGATTGCTGTGCTCTGAGTAAAGAGTACAGCCCAAACAATTTGGGAACTCCTTATTTTTAGATATCAGCCTCTATAGGCAAGTTCATTGTGTCTTATTAGAATGACTGAGGAAGGAGTACTCGGTAAACAGGAGTTGATTTTATAGCTGCATCGGTATGATCCCTTTTGGTGATATTTTCTAAGGTGTACTTTTAAAACATAAAAATGTCTCCCACACATTCCAAACTCTGAGAGAGCACCACCATTTGAGGCTATTAGAGATTATCTATTAGATATCAATCTATTTCCTTGGAAAGCTAGGCTTTGTGCATTTGTGTTTTTTTTTTTTAATATTTATTTATTTTTGAGACAGAGAGAGACAGAGCATGAATGAGGGAGGGTCAGAGAGAGAGGGAGACACAGAATCTGAAGCAGGCTCCAGTCTCTGAGCTGTCAGCACAGAGCCCGACGTGGGGCTCGAACCCATGGACTGTGAGATCACGACCTGAGCCGAAGTCGGTCGGCCGCTTAACCGACTGAGGCACCCAGGCGCCCCTAGGCTTTGTGCATTTGAAATAGCTCATTTTTTGAAGGTCAAAAATCAGAATAGTGGTAGCAAAGGAATTGTACCAGATTTTACATTCTTTTTGTACAGCCACTCTCTTTTGTTACATATGTTTTGGGGTGTGCTGCTACCAGCATTTATTCTGTTGTTGAGGTCTGGCCCTATATCCATTGCCTACTTCATGGGAACTGCTAACTAAAGAAATGACACTAGCTTTGCCACCTGCCTCCTATAACACTTTCTTATGTTTGCTGGCAGCCTAGTTTTAGCCTAAAAGTCATCTTTCAGGAAGCTTTCCTGACCAGTCACTCCAGACTAGGTTAGGTGACCCTAGATTAGAGTCCTACCATCAGAGATTGATCATATTTTATTGTAATTGTTGGACAATTGTCTCATTCAATAGACTGTCAGTTTCTGGAGAGCAGAGATATTGTCTCTTTTGTTCCTCTTTTAATCCTCAGTGCCTGGCATATCAAAGACACTTGTTGAATGAATTCATGAATGACTGGCTGAATAATGAGCAGCTCAAGAAAACAACCTTTATACTCACATGTCGTTGGGCAAGACGGCCGCTTCTTTAACCAAACAAGCAAACAAACAAAAGCATTCCATGGTATTCCAAGACTTTATGTCACAGAACCACAGTCTAAATCATGTATAGAGGGGTTCAAAATCTCTAGTAGGAAAGAGAAATACTGTCCCTATTCTGTCCTTGAGAAGATACCATTATGCAAATGTGGGCTTCCTCCTGGTGAAATAGTCTGAAAAAAGAAGTTGGTTATGCACACTTGTGCTTCTTCCTTTACTGAGGTCACTGGTGCTAAGAAGTAGTGTCGTACAGTGACATGGTGATTTAGAGCCAGGGCTCTGCTGTCAGTGGGTTTGAGACCTAATCTGTTATTTATTCATAGTGTGCAGTTTGCACGGGTTACTTGACCTCTTGAAACTTGGCTTTTCTCATCAGTAAAATAGGGGCCATATTAACACCTTCATGGGATTATGAGATTAAATAATGAAATGTATATATCAAGTTCCTGGCCTGAAGGAAGTGTTCATCAAGTAGCCCATGATGATGATGATGATGATACAATGTTCCTGAGAAGAGCAGCATCATAAAAGACTGGTCTCTGCTCACCTTTTTCCTTGAGGGAAGTGTACAAGCTCAGTCCCTGTGAAACCGGGATTGGTGTCCTGCTTTGGGTTCCAAGAGCCCTCAACCACTGCTCTTTCCTGTGGACCAACAACAAAGGGATGAGAGTGCATCCATAGAGTGGATCCCTAACTGCAGGCTCAGCCCACACTCTAATCAGGGGCATTCTTGGAGGCTTTCAGCCTGGAAAACAGTCTGGCCATTCAATCTAAAGACAGTCTCCCAAACTCCCTCTGTGTCCTGGAGAGGAGGTGGGAAGATAAGGAACACTGGAATGGAAGGCTGTGCATATACAAGTTGTCCACCGAATCTCTTAGTATTCATTGGTGGATAACTTGTATATTCTACTAGTATTATTGGCATTATTCAAAGGGAAAGATGAAACAATTTTAAAATGTGACTCTGTTAGTTTTTAAGCCTACTTTGTAAATAAAGGATATATGTATTTGTAAAAGTGGCTTACATAGCAAAGGATGTGGATAAGTCATATATTTATCATGTATGTGTGTTGGGGGGTGAGGGAGAGATTTGTAAAGATAAGAACAGAAATGGACTCAGAGTTCCAGAGAAGTACAGGACCCTTGGGGAGAAAGGTCGTCCTGGAGGGGGAATGGGAAGGTCTAAGAACAATGAGGCAGAACAGGTGGCAATTGAAGTCCCGATTTCTGAGAACCTGGTTCTCAGAGTCTATAGCTTAAAAGGGCCTGGCATCTTCCCTGCTGGGAAGCAGACAAGGACCCAGAATTCAAAATCCAATGGCTTTAGCAGCAAAAAAAAAAAAAAAAGTATAACCCTATTTATGTTTTCAATAGCGTACAGAGATAACACAATATAAATGATATATGTGGTATATGCCGAAAATAACTTCTGTATTTGGTGGTTACCTGAGAGGGGATTATGAAGGACTTTTGCTTTCTTTTTTAAAAATTCTTTTAAATATTTATTTTTGAGAGAGAGAGAGAAACAGAGCACAAGCAGGGGAGGGGCACAGAGAGGGAGACACAGAATTCAAAGCAGGCTTCAGGCTCTGAGCTGTCAGCACAGAGCCCGATGTGGGGCTTGAACTCATGAACCAGAAGATCATGACCTGAGCCAAAGTCACTCGCTTAACCAACTGAACCACCCAGGTGCCCTAAGGACTTTTGCTTTCTAAGCCATACATTTTTGAAATATCCAGTGTTTTATACTGAGCATGTATTATTCTTACATGAAGTAAAAAAGTTAGAGTTTTAAAATCTAATAACATATAAAAGCAAAAACTTGGATACAACCTAACTAGTCATCAATTGGGAGAGGCTAATTAGAGCACTGATTACAGATTCATACTATGGAATACTATGCTACCATGAAAAGCATGAGTTAGATCCATACGTCCCACTATGGAATAAATGTCACAATATTGTTGAGTTAAAAAAAAAACAAAAACTGCAGTGAAATGTGCAATGACGTATACATATATAAAAGTTATGGAGCTGTACACTTGAGATTTGCACAATTTTTTTACAAGTTCATTTATTTATTCTGAGACAGAGAGAGAGAGAGAGCACGACCTGGGGAGGGCCAGAGTGAGAGGGAGAGAGAGGATCCCAAGCAGGTTCCTCACTGTCAGCACAGAGCCTGCCCAACGTGGGGCCTGAACCCATGAACCGTGAGATCAAGACCTGAGCCCGGGATAAAGAGTCAGAAGCTCAATCAACTGAGCCTCCCAGGTGCCCCAAGATTTGCACAGTTTGTTATACCTCAATTAAAGTTTGTTTTTTTTTTTTTTAATCTTCATGAAATTCTGATTGTGTGTGTCTGTGTTTGTGTCTGTGTGTACATGTGTTGGAATATGCATAGAAAAAGACCTAGACAGTAGTGCCTTTTTTTTTTAATTTTTTTTTCAATGTTTATTTATTTGTGGGACAGAGAGAGACAGAGCATGAACGGGGGAGGGGCAGAGAGAGAGGGAGACACAGAATCGGAAACAGGCTCCAGGCTCTGAGCCATCAGCCCAGAGCCTGACGCGGGGCTCGAACCCACGGACCGCGAGATCGTGACCTGGCTGAAGTCGGACGCTTAACCGACTGCGCCACCCAGGCGCCCCAGTAGTGCCTTTTATAGTTCAAAGAGCATGTGACTCTTGACCTAGGGGTCTTGAGTTACAGCCCCACATTGGGTGTAGAGATTACTTAAGTAAATAAATAAACTTAAAAAAGAAAAAGATCTAGACAGATGAAAACGGAAATTTTAACAGTGATTACTTAGTTATTCCTGGGGAATTGCATGGGGAGAGTGAGGGAAAGTTCTTTCACTTTTTGCTTTACATTTTTTACATTTAAAATAATAAGCATGATTTGTTTTGTTATTGAAAGCAACAACAAAAAAAGGTGGGGCCCCTGGGTGGTTCAATTGGCTAAGCATCTTACTTTGGCTCAGGTCATAGTCTCATGGTTCATGAGTTTGAGTTCCATGTCAAGTAATAACAACAAAGGAAACAGAAAAAAAATTATTTGTCCTCTGTGGGATTTCCTAAATAACCCATTGATTTCAGGGGCATTCTGTGGCCTTCCTTCCTCTCCTCTGGTAAAGAACATGAAATGAGAACTTGCAAAAGGTTTCAGGCCAATTGGGCCCACTCTAGATGATGGTGGTGCTGATTTCCCTCCAGTTTACATTAAGGAAATTGAACTTTGGTTGAAATCCATCTTGTTTAAACAAGAAAGCAGACAAAACTTTAATGCTATAGTCTTGCGACCTTGTAACATTAGCACTCCTCCGGGGAAAAAATTGGGATTTGGCGGTGAACCTCCGCGTGAACGTTACCGCTTTTTAAACGTCTATTTTTACCGATGCCCTAGAAGAATTCCTTTGGAAAGATTCTTGTTTCCATAAAAGTAAGCCATTGGACACCAAGCACGGGGGACCTGACAGGCGAGAAAGGTTTTGAGAAGCGTCAGTCGCAAGGGAGAAAGCCCCCGCTAGAGCCGAGCTCTTCCCTGCAGCCTTTGGCTTTGTCCGTCCCCCGTCCCCGGGGTTGCTGCGTGGGCAGCCTCAGCCCTCCGGAGGGGTGGGGCGGGGAACAAAACCAAACAGCGTCCTTTCCCTACAGTCAGCCCCATGTGCAATCCAAGAGCCACACGGATTTAGAGGGATGGTTGGGCCCAAAGGAAGCTGGAAAGCCAAAGGGATGAACACAAAACAGGGCAGGGAAAGGGACCCCATCCTGCCAAGTTTTATCTTTCAGAATAATGGTGGTGACTGTTGGATAACCCACGTCCATCATTAGGGTGCCAAAGAGGGGGTGCCTCACTAGCTTTTCCTTTTTTTCCCTCCAACTGAAAATATATCTTATATTTTTATTATACAAGTAACATATGTTTGCTGTAAATGAGTCAAACAATACAGAAACCTATGAACTGAAAATTAAACCCTCTTCCCCAATTCTACCTTCCCAGGAATAACCACTGGAACAAATGTTGTGTGTCTGTCCCAACTTTTTAATGTAATATTGTATGGCTAAGCGTACACAAGGCAGGACATAGTGCTTAAGAATACAGGCTGACTTTGACAATCAACTCTTAACTGGACATCAGTTTTCTCAAATATAAGATGAGGATAATAATAAATAACAACTGCTACTTAAAATGTTTTTACATAAGTGAACTCATACACATAAGATTCTATAAATTTACTGTTTTCAACTTTATTTTTGAAATATTTATAGATTCACAGGAAGTAGCAAAAATAGTATAGAAAGTTCCAACATGCCCTTCATCCAGTCTCCCCCAATGGTTACATCTTACCTAAAGTACAGTATCAAAACCAGGAAATTGGTGTTGCTACAATGTGTAAAGTTTGATGTCATTTTATCCCATGTGCAGATTCCTGTAACCATCAATGCAATCAAGATTCAGAGCTTTTCCATTATAGCAGAGATTTTCTTCACGGCACCTCTTCATAGTCACAACCACCACCCTTTCACCCCAACTATTTCCCAACCCTATAATTTTGTCACTTTAAGAATTTTATATAAATGGAATCACATAATATGTGACCTTTGAGATGAACTTTTCTCACTCAGCATAATGTCCTTGAGATCCATCCAACTTTATGTATCAACATTTGTTCCTTTTTATGTCTGGGTAGTATTCCATTCTGTAATGGACTTAAAATTTTTCTTTTGTTAGAATTTCAACATTTTGAAATCTCTAATGAATTAACTGATTGAGGTATGGAGTGTAAATGGATGCTAACATGTTAGGAAGAGACGACCAGGCAATATGTGCCTTCTGATAGAAGTATACCACAACCAACTATGAAGTCGTCTTTTCTGTAAGATTTTATTTTTATTTTATTTTATTTTATTTTATTTTACACCCAATGTGGAGCTCAAACCCACAACCCGAGATCAAGAGTTGCATGCTCTACTGATTGAGCCAGCCAGGCACCCCAGTCTTGCCATCAAATCTCTACATTTAACTATAAAGTATCAGGAAATGCAAAGGAAAAGAGGTCAAGACTACCCCCTTGTAAATGCAACCAGGAAAATCCAGATTGTGAGAAACTGCATGCAAACATCACAATATCTTCAGCAAATAAATTTTAAGTGAACACAATCTCACACACACGCACATACACACATGGAGGAAACTTATAAACCAGGGGATATTTAAGAATCACCACACACACACACACGTAACAGTCCCTACCAAAAGCTTGTACATACTCAAAGAGCATTATTAATAACAGTAAAAAAAAAACAAAAATGGAAACAACCCTAATGTTTATCAGCTAATGAATGGGTAAACAAAATGTGGTATATCCATACAATGGAATATTATTTGGCAAGAAGAAGTTATGAAGTCCTGATGTGTGCTACAACATAGATGAATCTTGAAGACATGCTCAGAGTGGGGGTGCCTGGGTGGCTCAGTCGGTTGAGTGTCCAGCTTCAGTTTGGGTCATGGTCTTGTGGTTTGTGAGTTTGAGCCCCATCTCAGGCATGGAGCCTGCTTTGCATCCTTTGTCCTCCTCTCTCTCTGCCCCTCCCCGCTCACACTCTCTCTCTTAAAAATAAATAAATGTTAAAAAATGTTTTTAATTTAAAAAAGAAAAGAAGACATGCTCAAAGAGAGAATCCAGTCACAATGGACCACATATTGTGATTCTATTTGCATGAAATATCTGAATAGGCAATTCCTTAGAGATATAAAGCAGATATGGGGAGATGAGAGAATTGGGGAATGATGGCCAAAGGGAGGGCATTACTTTCAGGGGGATGAAAGTGTAAAATTGATTGTGCTGATGGATGTACAGTTCTGCAGATATATTATAATCTATTATGTTGTATTCCTTAAATGGGTGAATTGTATGGCATGTGATTACTTGTTAATAAAACTTAAAAATATTTTTAAAAATATTTCTTAAAGTTTATTTATTTTGAGAGAGCAAGAGATATGGAGGGGCAGAAAGAGGGGGAGAGAGAAATCCCAAGCAGGCCCTGGCTGACAGAACCAGATATGGGGCTCAAACCCATGAACCGTGAAATCATGACCTGAGCCAAAACCAAGAGGGGGACACTTAACCGACTGGGACACCCAGGCACCCCAAAACTTAAAAATATTTAAGAAGTGTTGAGAAGCATATCAATCAATCATAATGTGTGGCACTTATTTATATTTAGATTTAAACAAACTATCAAAAAAGATATCTAGGGGCACCTGGGTGGCTCAGTTGGTTAAGTGTCTGACTCTTGATTTTGGCTCAGGCCCCTAGATTTATTACTATGTTTTGAAGTGTGATAATACTGTGATGTTTGTTTAAAATTTTATTTTTAAGTAATCTCTACACCCAATGTGGGGCTTGAACTCACAACCCCAAGATCAAGAGTCATATGCTCTGCCAACTGAGCCAGCCAAGTGCTCCTGTAGTGATTTTTTAATTAGAGTCTTTTATTTTTTCAGAGATACATACTGAAATACTTACAGATGAAACCATGTCTGGGATTTGCTTCAAAATAATACAAGAAATAAGCAAGTGGGGGTACAAATGAAATGAGACTTCATAATAACTGCAGAAGCTGGGGGATGACTGCATGAGGGCTCCTTATAATCTTTTTTCTACCTTTGCCTATGTTGAAAATTTTCCATAATAATAAAAATGCATATCAATAAACATATTTCCATAAAGACTTACCCAGCTCTCTTTAAGAGCTGCATAGCCTTCCATATTTATTTGATCAATTACCTGATAGAGGACATTTGTGTCATCTCCAAATATTCAGTATACGAAACAATACCGCAGGAAATATCCTCATACAAATGTCTCTGCCCAAGTAACTGTCCATTTCCTTAGAATAAATTCCTAGAAGTGAAAGTGCTAGGTCAAAAGATGTGCATGTTTTAAAATTTTGTATATATGGAGAGATCGTTCTCTAGAAAAGCCTTGAGGTTACCTATTTCCCAACACTTCCAATAATATGTTGGTCATTAAATGCAATCCTTTTCTTTTCTTTTTTTTTTTTTTAAGTTTATTTATTTATTTTGAGAGAGCACAAGCAGGAGAAGGGCGAAGAGAAAGGGAGAATCCCAAACAGGCTCTGTGCTAACAGATGCAGGGCTCAACTCACGAAACTGTGAGATCATGACCTGATCCAAAATCAAGAGTCAGAGGTTTAACTGACTGAACCACCCAGGCCCCCTCCACTTTTTCTTTTTTAAAGATTTTTTGCAATATAACTTATACACCATCAAATTCATTCATTTCAAGTGTACAAGTCAATGATTTTTAGTATGTTTCTAGAATTATGCAAACATCACCACAAACTAATTTTAGAATATTTATATCATTCCATTTCCAGTCACTCCTTAATCCCACTCCCAGCCCTAGGTAACCAAGAATCTACTTCCTGTCTCCATAGATTTGTCTTTTCTGGATGTTTCATATGGATAGAATCACAACATGTGTTCTTTTGTGTCTGGTTTCTTCCACTGAGCATAGTATTTTTGAAGTTCATCTATGTTATAGCATGTACAGTATTTTGTTCCTTTTTATTGCTAGATAGTATTCCATTGTGTGGATATACCACATTTTATTTGTGCATTCATCAGTTGATTAATAAACGACACAAATGCTGTTTCCACTTTTTTGCTATTGTGAATAACATTGCTGTGAACATTCATGTGCCAGGACTGTGTGGACTTACGTTTTCATTTCTCCTGGGTAGATTGCTAGAGGTCGAATTGCTGCATCCTATGAAAATTCAGTTTTTAACATTTTAAGAAACTGACCAACTGTTTCCAAAGCAGTTGTACCATTTTACATTCCTACTTGCAGTGTATGAAGATTCTAGTTTCTCCATATTGAAACCAATACTTAGGGGCGCCTGGGTGGCGCAGTCGGTTAAGCGTCTGACTTCAGCCAGGTCACGATCTCGCGGTCCGTGAGTTCGAGCCCCGCGTCGGGCTCTGGGCTGATGGCTCAGAGCCTGGAGCCTGCTTCCGATTCTGTGTCTCCCTCTCTCTCTGCCCCTCCCCCGTTCATGCTCTGTCTCTCTCTGTCCCAAAAATAAATAAACGTTGGAAAAAAAAAAAAAAAGAAACCAATACTTACTGTTATCTGTTTTTTTTAATTATTATTATTATTATTATTATTATTATTATTATTATTGGGATGCCTGGCTGGCTCAGTCAGTAGAGCATGTTCCCTTTTTCAGTTTTATTTTTATATATTTTTATTTTTATTTTTTATTTTATTTCTTTTTTGAGACATCCAGACAGCTTTTATTGAAAAAATTTACTGCAGCCAATGTTGAAAAAGTTTACTGCAGCTTTTTTTTTATTTTTATTTTATTTATTTATTTATTTATTTATTTATTTATTTATTTTTAACGTTTTATTTATTTTTGAGACAGAGAGACCCAGACCATGAACAGGGAGGGTCACAGAGAGAGGGAGACACAGAATCTGAAACAGGCTCCAGGCTCTGAGCTGTCAGTACAGAGCCTGACACGGGGCTCGAACCCACTGATGGTGAGATCATGACCTGAGCCAAAGTCGGATGTTTAACAGACTGAACCACCAGGTGCCCCTTACTGCAGCTTTTGACTTCTTTTTTTCCCCCTCTTTTTAAGTTTGCTTATTTATTTATTTTGAGAGAGAGCATGAGCATGTATGTGGGGGAGGGATAAAGAGAGGGGGGGAGAGAGAGAGAATCCCAAGCAGGCTCTGAGCTGCAGTGCAGAGCCAGACACGGGGCTTGATCCCACCAACCATGAGATCATGACCTGAGCTGAGATCAAGAGTTGGATACTTAACTGACTGAGCCACCCAAGCACCCTGAGCATGCTACTCTTTTAAAAACAATTTTTTAATGTTTATTTATTTTACAGAGAGAGAGAGAGAGACAGCATGAGCTGGGAAGGGGCAGAGAGAGAGAGACACACACACACACAGAACCCAAAGTAGGCTCCAGGCTCTGAGCCGTCAGCACAGAGCCCGACTCGGGACTTGAACTCACAAACAGTGAGATCATGACCTGAGCCAAAGTTGAACTCTCTACCAGCTGAGCCACCCAGGTGCCCCCTGAGCATGCTACTCTTAATCTCGGGGTCGTGAATTCAAAGCTCCACATTGGGTGTGGAGCCTACTTAAAAAATAATAATAATAAATAATATTTATGATGGCTAATAATGTTGAACATCTTTTCATGTGCTTATTGGGTATTTGTATTTCTTTGGAGAAATATCTATTCAAGTTCTTCACTCATTTTTAAAATTGTATATTTGACCTTAATCTGTTTATTTTTTGCTAGTCTGTAAGATGAAAACCTGTTTTCATTTACATTTACTTAATTAGTAATAAATAAATGGTAATTTATTTTCACATTTTTTTTTAAGTAGACTTCACGCCCAGCACAGACCCCAAAGCAGGGCTTGAACTGACAACCCTGAGTTCGCAACCTGAGCTGAGATCCACTCAGATGCTTAACCAACTGAACCACCCAAACGCCCCAACTTTTCACATATTTATTGGCCAATTGTAATTTTTTATTTGTGAAGTTTTAGAAGAGCCCCTTCTACACGAAACATTTTTTTTTTACACGTTAAAAATATTTCCCCAAATTTTTCATTTGATCACAGCAACTATGCATGCCATGGTCATACACATAACCCAAATAGCTGAGGGTAATTAGGTTATAGACAGACACTTGATCCTGCCCAAAAGCACACAGTATTTGGTCCTAAAGCTTAGTTGGTCTCCTTCCCCATGACCTTCACCATCCTCTATCCTCTGGCCATGCTGAAACAACCCATTGAAGCAACTCGCCCTTAACGATGGCATCCAATCCCACTCCTGAATAATCCCCTGAAAAGAGACCCAAAGATAATAAAACTTCTACTCCCAACTCATCCTCCTTCTTTTCTAACAATGAGAACCTGGATAATCTTATTTATTGAACACTCACTCACCAAGTATGCCAGACACTTTGTTTCAGCACCTTATGCAGATCATTATCTCTGTACTGTTATGTTCCTCAAGTTACAGATGAGGAAATGATGCCGGGGGGGGGGGGGGGGGGGGGTGTTTAGTAACATGCCCAAGGCCACAGAGCTAGGGATTTGTGTGGCTGGGATCAGACCTGGGTCTATCTGACTCCAGAGACTGTGCTTTTGCCCACTGACCTACATTTCTGTGTTTTTGTAGCCAGAGCTTTCTGTTGGCTTCAGGTGTGCTTTAGAAGGAAGGCCAAAGTACAAAGGCTGGGAAAATCCACCCACTGAACATTTAACATTAGGAAATAGAGTGGAGATTCTGAATCCTACTACCCCACTGAAATTGAGGGTGATCTTTTCAAGAGTGCCTCAGTTTTCTGTCATCCTTTCAACGAATAGTTCCTGGGCACTTAGCAACCCCTAAACTATGCCTGGCACATATCAGGTGATGGATCAATAAATATTTGTTCCATGGATGAATAAATAATTGAGTAAATGAATGAATGGGTGTCTACTGTGTTCCAAGCCTCCTGCCTGAATCTTGGGATACAATGAATAAGACTGACCTGAAGATGCTCATGGTTAAGTGAGACCATGATACATGGGGAATTATAATCCTGGGACATATACATAAGAAATTTTAATCCTAGGGATGCCTAGGTGGCTTAGTCGGTTGGGCGTCGGACTTGGGCTCAGCTCATGATCTCACGGCTGGTGAATTTGAGCCCCGCTTCAGGCTCTGTGCTGACAGCTCAGAACCTGGAGCCTGTTTCGAATTCTCTCTCTCCCTCCCTCTCTGCCCCCCCCCCCCACACTCTGTCTCTCTTTCTCTCTCAAAAACAAATAAACATTAAAAAAAAAGAAATTATAATCCTGGGACGCCGGATGACTCAGTCGGTGAAGCGTCTGACTCTTAACTTCAGCTCAGGTCACAATTTCATGGTTTGTGAGATTGAGACATGCATAGGGCTCTGAGTTATCAGCAAATTTGGGGGATTTTCTGTCTCCCTCTCCCTCTGCTCCTCCCTCTCTCTTTCTCTCTCTCTCTCAAAATAAATAAATAAACAAACAAAAAAATTATAATCCTGTGGCATAAACTCTATAGCAACAACAAAAATAGCAATCATTTTTGCTGAACCCTGACTCTAAGCTTTGCCTCATTTAAATCCTCTCAGCGATCCTACAAAGTGAATATCATTTTTATTTTACAGTTGAATAATCAGTTTCCAGGTGAAGGAACGAAGGCTTTAGTAGGGATAGGCACAGGGAGCACAGTGGAGGGATCCTAATCCAGCTGGTGGGTTTCAGAGGAGTCTTGGGAAGGAGTTGTCTCGTTTGAAACCTAAATTAGAGGTGGTAGGTAACCTGGCCTGGGTGAAGTGAGGCTGCCTTTGCAGGCAGAGCAAAAGCCTGTGAGCCAGGGGGAAACAGCTGTGGCCTCTCCTTCTGCCACACTAGCTTTCGTGTTTCAAAAGTCCCAGGGCCAGCATTTGTTCTGTGCCAGTTCTTCCTGTCTTCCCCCAAAGACATCTTCGTCATGTTGTAGACCACAGCCTGCAAACAAATTGCCCTTTGAGAGTACCAGGCCTGTCCAAATACTGCTAGGCTCCTGGGAATGGGTGGCTGAACTGAGGCCTGTCACACTCACAGGGTGACCAAAGCAAGATCAGTGTGGCCAGCTGCTGACACTAAAACCAGACAGGAAGTCAAGCATGTGTGTATGTGTGTGGGGTCCCCTTGGTGAGCCACACCCTCCTCCAACAGCATCACTTAACATTGCTGTTGGGAGAGAAGCAAAATCTCTCTTGTAGTCTATCTAATCTCAACCCGTTCTATAGCCAGTTCAGCTCATTCCCTTGAGTTCTGTAGCGGGAGAGGTCATTTTTAAGCCCCTCCATAGCTTTTGCTTTTTCTCCCTGATTCCATGCACAGTCTGTCAAACTCTGTGGAGGAGAGAAGGAGGCATGAGGGGTGGGAGTGCAGGCACCTGCCACTCCTTCTGGGCCCTGCATCTATCTGTGGAGACCCGGCTGCTCTCTGCTGGCATCCTGAGGTGGGGGGTTAGATCGGGTATTCTCACCTGGTCCAGCTTCTGAATGTGGTTTTCTCACCTATTTCCACCCAAATCTTTGTACTTCTCTTGCAAAGTCCCCAGGGGGACTATTGACCCCTCCCAGAGAAGGGGCCAGTAGGGTAATTGGCTAAGTTTGGGATTGGGCCTCTAGGGTTTAGTAATCAACATAAAGGTCTTCCTGGCTACTGTACAGGAGCTTCCTAAGGCAATTTCACATTCAGGACCCTCAGGCCTCCTTTGATCCCCCACCCTTGAGGGAATGTCTGGGCTGGGCCTTCAGAAGTGGCCAAGCAATGCATAACAATGACTTCTTACCACACACAGTACCAGATCTTCAACACTTGGTTATAAAAATAGCTTAGCATTTATTGAGTGTTTATTAGGCACCAAACTTCTCACAACTGTCTTGGGCAGAAGATACTGTTATAGATAAGGTAAAGAAGGCTTAAGGTCCCCAACTGCTAAGAGTGACAAGGCAACAAAAGGGCTAGGCTAGCATTGAAAGCCCAAGCTGGGACTCTGAAACCAGGGCTCTCTACTTCCAAGCAGGCTGCACTTCCAAACCTGTCCATCTTTCCCCTCCTGCTGATAGTTCAGCTTCCCTTGACCTCCTTGTATCAGCAGATTTTCCCAGGCCCCTCTCTCATCTCTGGTCCACCCACTGGGATTTTCAATACCTCCCATCATCAATCATTGTCTGGCCAATTATTCAAGACCCTCCTAGGGTTACAAAGGGATTAATTCCCCAATCCCTCCCAACCCAGCTATTCCTCCATCCTTTCTAGAGCTAGCCAATCCACCTAAAGGTCAAAGGTCAACAGTGCCAGATGGGGTTCTGTGTAAGTCTCCCTTATCTCGGGGTCAACTCCTGGAGAACGTTGGGAGGTAGCCTAGGCAGAAGCTTCAAGCCCTCTTTTGCCAAGCTCCTCCTTCCCAGGGTGACCAAGTCTGGATCCATTCCAGGCAGTCCATGGAGCAGGGCTGGGTGTGGGAGAAACGTTGTACCTTCAGAGCTCTTCCTCTACTACCTGCTGGCTCTATGGCCTTAGCCAAATCACTTAGTTCCTTTGTGCCTCAGTGTCCTTATCCATAAATTGGGAATAAAGACAATAATACCTCCTCAGGCTTTGGTGAGAATTAAATCACATAATGGCTGTAAATCATTTAGCACAATGCCTAAAATCAAATGCTGAGAGAAAGCAGAATGGTTTAGGTCATCAGTTTAGCATTGCTGGCCCTAATCCTCCACTCCTCAGGGACCTATCCATCTCCTCCTAAAGACCCCTGGGGAGGCCCTGGTTGGTGGGGAACTGGGACAGCATACAGGGAAGACGGAGTAGAGAAACTAACTGATTCCATGATTAGTTTCTAGTTTCACAACCCAGGGCTCCCTAGGAATAGCTGCAAACCCAGGCTGGCTTCCTCTCCTCCTGACCACCCCTCTCCACCTCCTAGCAGTGTTATCTCCTAACTTGACCACTAAAATCTGACACTAAGTAGGCCCATCTGTATTTTGGCAATATAGTAAAAAATGGGCTCCCTTTGATCCAGCAAGTCTACACCCAGAAATGTGTCTTGAAATAACTAAGAAGTCTAGCAAGGATTTTGTGATAAGGATGGTCCTCTCAGTGTTATTTACAAGCAGAAACTCAGGGCGCCTGGGTGGCTCAGTCAGTTAAGCATCCAACTCTAGGTTTCAGCTCAGGTCATGATCCCACATGTTGTGGGTCTGAGCCTCGCATCGGGCTCAGCACTGACAGCACGGAGCCTGTTTAGGATTCTCTCTCTCCCTTTCTCTGTGCTGCTCCCCATCCACTCTCTCTCTCTCTCAAAAATATTTAAAAAAAAAAAAAGAGTGAGAGAAGCAGAAACAAGCTCTGAGTCTAATGCTTAGGTGATTGGCGCCACACACACACACACACACACACACACACACACACGTCTCTCAAACACAACAGTCCAGCCATTACAAACTGTGCAGCAGAAGAAGGTTTTAGTGATAGGAGCAAATGTCCAGAATATGTTTTGTTAAAGTTTTCATATTTTTAAGGAAAATGATAAAATTTATTTCAAAAATTTCTTTTTGTTACTTATCTATGGTTTCTAATTTATTTGTGAATGAGCATATATTTATCCTGTAATGAGAAGCAAAAGCTCACAAAACTTAGTTAGAGATGGGAGTTGGCAAAACTTAGTTAGAGATGGGAGTTGATGGACTGGCTTTATATTTAGCCTCTGGATGAGTTCTTGTCTCCCTATGGCCCAATGAACTCCAGAATAAGAAACCCTAGCAGATCTAAAAGTTTGGGTCAAAAGAAAAGCAGTAGCAAGAAAGAAGACCCAAGCACTTCTGTGGTCCCTATTTTGATACTCTTTGGTATCAGCGGTTGTGTGTTTGATCAACTTGAGAGTTGGGGACACAACCTGACAGTGCCAAGGAGGGCTGGTAGCCCCTTCTCTTTCTCTGATTTGGATAACTGATGCTTTCTCATTCTCATGCAAACAGACCCCCAAGACAGGTCCTCAAGGAGCCCTTTTCCACCTTCTGGGCCCTTTGGTGTTCTCTGGCATCCTAAAGGTCTGGGCTACTTCCTCGAGAGGTGCATTCCACCATGTCTTTCTCCCATTGTTCACCCTTCCCTTTCCATTGTCCTCTGTTCAGGTGATGTACCCAGGCTACCTGTGAGGGGGAGGGGAGGATGCTTATCTCTACTCTGGGGTACTATGAATGATAACTACATAGATTTAATGAGGGTAGCTCATATTTGTTGGGAAGCTTGCAGAAGGCTTAGAGGATAAGCTGGACACTAGACTTCTGCATCTTCAACAGCCTCTTGGGTAAAAAAAATTTTTAAGATTTTATTTTTTAAATAATCTCTACACCCAACATGGGGCTCGAACTCACAACCCCAAGATCAAGAGTCATGTCATGTTTAGCACTAAGCACTCTCACAGTAGCATCTGCTGCCCGTCTAGGCCTCTAAGCACTGCACCACACTGCCTGTCCTCAGTTCACATAATCCTCCCACAGCACTTGTCACATCTTGTCTTCATGGCTTACTCATCTCTGCCATTAGACTATGAGTCCCAAGAGGGCAAAAATGACACTATTCTATCTGTCCCATCTATTGACCATTACCCAGACCAAGGTCTGGAACACATATTAGTAAGTACTGGCGAAATACTCAGATGATTCAGAAGAGGTTTAACGCTCTGTGTCCCTCACCTCTATGAGATTGGCGCCATTCAGGGGAGGCTTTGGGTGACCTGGTTTAGGAGGGGGGAGTGCTGAAGGACATTGGGTGTAAGCATTGGCTTATCAGGTTATTTACAGGGGTCTGCTGGGGTCCAGATTACCCACAGAGATTGCGGGTTCAGACCTCCATCAGTTTGCATTGTCCCAGATCTGGTTGGTCTCCTCACATGTGCTAGCCTCTGGTTTTCAGGGTACTAGATGCCAATAGGCAGGTGACTCGGGGGCATCCATTCCCACATCTGGAAAAGCCGCTTAAATAGGTGTGTAGCAATAGCCTCCAAGAAGCTATAAACCTGTTCTGTCTAGAGACCTGATTTGGTTCCTGGGGAGGTGGACTCCTCAGGGCCTGGGCACCTGTTGGCCTAAAGGGTGGGGGAAACTTCTTTTCTTTGTTCCTTCTTCCTCCTCTTTGCTTTTAATATTCCAGCTCAATCATTTCCGCAGCTATTTTTGTCCCTATAAGCACAGAGGGCTCAAACATATTTATAATTGTGACATATTGTTCCTTAGTCTTTCCATTTTGTTTCTGATAATGCCAGTTCTGGGCATCTTAAAACTTTGGGACCATTGGGAAGTATTTGACAGGAAGGCTTTTGAGATGGGTTTCAAAAGTGAGGAGAGAAAATGGGAAAAGTGTATTCAGGTCAAGGCACAGAGAATTCTATGATAAAACAACAAAGGATGTGGGGGAGGAAGAGATGGGAAATGACAGGAAATGAGACTGAAAGGGCCTTGTAGGCCAAGCTAAAAGTTTGGACTGGATCCTGAGGGCAGTCAGAAGCCATTGATGAGTTTGGGTCAGTGAGTGTATTCCAGCAACACAAAGAAATATTCAAATAGCTGATGTGTATCGACCACTTGATTTATAATGAAAAAGATGATTCTTTAGGGCTCCCAACAATCTTATGAGATGGTATTACTATTTCCATCTAATCTTAAGGGAATCTGGAGCAAAGGAAGATTGTTGGCTCAAGGTCAGAACTAGGAGCTGATTCTGGAGTCTCTTTACTTATGCTGGCAGATCTGAGAGAGGGCAGAGTTCAGGGAAGGGTTCTGGAGAAGGCAGAAAGGCCAACCACACTCCACAACTGCCTGGATGTGGGTGGGAGGATGGCAGGGATCTCAAGAATGGTGCCCAGGTTTCGGACCTGCGCACCCTGAGAAACGTGCAAAAACCCAATCTCTGGGCAAAAGCCCGGAGGGTGGTCCAGAGCCAGCCAGCCAATGGCCCTGGCTCCGAGGCTGACCGTTCTGGCAGGACAGGGCCAGACCTGTCGCCCAAGCTGTGCGGGAGCGGGAGGCGGAGGCGGAGCGGGAGGCGGAGGCGGAGGCTGAGGCGGAGCCGGAGCCGGGCGGGTCCTCCCGATCCTCCCGGAGAACAGAGCGCGGCAGGCGGGGCCGAGGACTGACGGGAGCAGTGCCACCTAGCGGAGGCCGGGGCCTTGGCACCCGCGCCCCATGAAGTCACCGCCCCCGAGGCATGCCGGGAATGGTAGAAGCCGGAGGAGGAGACCAAATGGATAGAGGAAGGGTATGAACCTAGCTGCAGTCTGGGCCCGTCTGACCTCTGTCCAACTGGAGACTCAGCGTGCACCCGAGTGTGGGGCGCTGGGGGTCCCCGATGTGCCGTACCTTCCCCACCCTTATCCTGTACGTCCTCAGGCAGCAGGCACGCCCACCGTGGCCTGCCCCTCTCAGACCCTTCAGATTCCACATTGGATCCCTTCCTCCCTTCCTCACATTCCTCCAACTTGCCTTACCTAATTTTGGGTTCTCTCACCCATTCCCTTGTCCTCTGGCTGCTTACCTTCCCTTAGCTCACAGCCAAAGCATCATCGGGTCCTGTGGATGCTCCGGTTCCACCTCCTCTCCCAAATCCAGCCTCTTCTCTGTCCCCACTGCCTCTTTCTTGATTCAGGCCAACATCCACTACAGGCTGGAAGGCCATCTCAGCCAGCAGTTCTCTTGCGCCCATTTTCCACATTGCAGACGGATCTTTGTAAAGATTCTCTAGTTCCCAGGATGAACGCTCTTCAGTGGCCTTCCTGTTCCTTTAGTATAAAGATGAAACTCGATTTGACCTACCAGCTTTTCACAGCATGGCTATGTGACCTCCAGCCCATCTTTCATAATGCCTTTCTCACATGTTGAGCCACAGTCCCACCTTTATCGAAATCACTAGTGGAGCTTGTTGACCAGGCGGACTCTGGCCCACCAAATCAGACTTCCTGGAAGTGTCACCCATGTTTAACAAGTCTCCGTTGGTTGACCCACTTCTTGCAGCTTCTGAAAAATGCCAGGTCTCTGTGCCCCCTGGCCTGTACACGGGTTCCCCCTGCCTAGAGAGTATACCTCCCCCATGTCCTTCTGATTGAGTTTAAAGGTCACCTCTCTCCTGCCCTTTACAAGCCCTGGGCTTACTCCTAAAACAGCAGGGTTTTTTAAAGTTTATTTATTTATTTTTGAGAGCTGGGGGGTGGGTGGGGGGAGGACGAGTGGGAGAGGGACCGAGAGAGGGAGAGAAAGAATCCTAAGCAGGCTCTGCCTGTCAGTGCAGAGCCCAAAGTGGGGGTCAATCTCATGAAGTCTGAGATCATGACCTGAGCTAAAATCAAGAATCAGACACTTAACCGATTGAGCCACCCAAGCGTCCCATAAAAAGTAGCACTTATGAAATGGACTTTTGTTTGTCTGCTCCTTTGTCTGTTCCTCCAGCCAGAACATAAGCTCCAATAGCAAGGTGCCTGACACAGAGAAGGGACTCAATAAATACTGGTTGAATATTGAATGAATGAATATCTGGGAATACTCCTGTTCAAGACAACCCTAGGACCTGGCATGATGGTGTGAGAAAGAAGAACAACCCAGAATAAACCAGCCCTGAGGATGCAGAAGAGAGAGTGATTGGGTAGTGGGCCCTTCCATTTCCCCTCATACTACTACCCACAGGGGTCTCATTTAGGGGCACACACACGCCCCAAGGAAGCCAAGGAGAACCTGTGCCTGTATATCAGCTTTCTTCTCTGTGGCCCCATGGACCTATCCTTCCTCATCTGCTGGGGGTTTTGAGTCCCCCCCCTTTACTGTCCAGAACATCTGGGGATGGCATCTTTGTACCCCTGGCAGCACTTTGTCTTTTGTTTTTTGGCCCATCAGTGAAATCCCAAGCCCACTCCATACCAATGATTCACTACAGCCTCAGGAATGAAAGCCAGAGAGGCAGCCTCAGACAGCAGGGTCAGCCCCTGCCCAGCCTGTAGGGAAGGCACTAAGGGAAACCAGCCATCAGGTGCCATCTAGAGCCAACACAGACCACTGCTGGGTCCTGGGTCTTCTCTGGGTACAGAGTCAAGGTACTCTAATTGCTGTCCTCAAAGATGTCTCCATCTAGTTGGGGGTTGTGGGAAGGACTTGAATTGGTTCTTAATTACAACGGCAACGGTAATAGCAGCTATGATTCTTATGGAATGCTTACCACATGCCAAACATTTGACATGCAGTGTCTCTCACACCTTAAACAATCCCTTTGCAGATTAGGAAACTGAGGCTCAGGGAGGTTAAGCCCATCCATACAGTTGAAGGGATGGGTATAAAGCAGAGCGGTTGAGAGGAGGGCTCTGAATGAGTCAGAAGGGGATACACTTTGGTTTGGGGGGGACAGTCGTGGCAGAGCTCCTCCCTTGGAAGGGGAGGCACGTGTGTGAGTCAGCAAGGGCAGATAAGCCCTGATTGCCAGGCTAAGAAACTTGTACTTGTTCCTCTAGGCTCCACACCAACTGTTCCTTTCTTCTCTGTTTCTATCTTAGGTGGTCAAATGCCATGATTTGACCTAAGGAACTGAAGCTGGGGGTCCTGGCCCTGCTATAGTCCGGTTGCAGGGCCTCAGGCTGGTTCCTGCCCTCTCTGGGCCTCAATGTCCTCTCTCTGAAAGGAGCCTGACTCAGGCACTTCTAACCCAGCCCAGAGGTCTCTATTCATAGCTCTAGAGCAAAATTAAGCTCAGATGCAGGAGCAGCTTTGGGTTAACTTTAGTCTTTTAGCCTTTTCTCCCAAATAGCCTTTTCCCCCCACTTCACATGTGCCCCCAGGACACAGGACAGGCACAGAGGAGGGAGGAAGGAGATAGAGCAAAGGCCTTTCTGTCTGTATATCTCTGAGTGGATCAATTGTCCAGATTTCTGCTGTTTTGGGTGGTCCTCCTGGTTAGGTCTCCAGACCCATACAGGCAATCTCTTCCTCCTCTTTACCATCTATATTCATTCATTCATTCATTCATTCATTCCTCAAACGTGAGGGCCTCGTCTGTACCAAGTATTGTAGAAGACCCTGAAATATAGCCATGAACCAGATGGACATGTAGGTGGTAGGGCTGCCTCTCTCCTAGTCCAAATGGCCACCAGGTGTCACCAGTGCTAGCCACACAGCCTTTCATGGGTCTGAGAAAAGACGGGTTGGGATGGGAAAATGTGGATGGGTGAACCAGACCAGCTGTACTCAGTCTCCATCACAAGCAAGTTCTTCAAGTGGAAAAAACAAATTTACCTCCTTGCCCCTCCCCCACCAAAAGACACCCTCATGACTTCCTCAATAGCCCAGCTTGTCTGGGATCGTAGGAACTCACACATTCTGTCCAGTATTCTCTCTGTAGCCCATCCCTCACAGAGAGCCCACCAGGCTTCTTGTAAACCCTTTTGGTGATCACAGCTCACCACCTCCTAGGCAGCCTATATTATTAGAAGATTCTTCCCGATTTGGAACCAAAATTAGGGGCACCTGGGTGGCTCAGTTGGTTAAGCAGCTGACTTCAGTTCAGATCATGATCTCGCAGTTTGTGAGTTCAAGCCCTGCGTTGGGCTCTGTGCTGACAGCTCAGAACCGGAGCCTGCTTCAGATTCTGTGTCTCCCTCTCTCCTCTGCCCCTCCCCCGCTCATGCTCTGTCTCTGTCTCTCAAAACTGAACAAACCTTAGGGCGCCTGGGTGGCGTAGTCGGTTAAGCGTCCGACTTCAGCCAGGTCACAATCTCGCGGTCCGTGAGTTCGAGCCCCACGTCGGGCTCTGGGCTGATGGCTCAGAGCCTGGAGCCTGTTTCCGATTCTGTGTCTCCCTCTCTCTCTGCCCCTCGCCCGTTCATGCTCTGTCTCTCTGTCCCAAAAATAAATAAATGTTGAAAAAAAAATTAAAAAAAAACTGATCAAACGTTAAAAAAATAAAAAAAGAACCAAAATTTGATACTCACTTGGATTTGTCCTAGTTCTGCCTTCTATGGTTACAAAGAGGAAGGCTTTTCTGTCTTCTACAGCCCTTCAGACAGTTGAAGAGATTGCTCAGGTGTCCTGAATTCATTTGTTTGTTCATCATTCATGACTGCATGCAGAGCATTTACCTTACGTCAGGCCTTGGGGCCACAGCAGAGAATAAGCAAGGTTGATGCTGCCCTCCAAGGCTTACAGACTGTACAAGAAACCAGCAACCGAACCAGCAGTAACAATAAAACATGCACAAGGCCCAAATAGGAAAGATCTGGACTGACACAGAGCAGAAGGCAAGGCCCTCACCTAGCATGGGGTCTGAGAAGTCTTCCTGGGGAGATCTCTCTGTGGTCAGGCAAAGGAGAACAGCTTCAAGGCTGTTCAGATGTCAAAGTTTTAAAGAAAATTTGGGGGAAACAATTGGGAGGGTTTTGCTCATGTCCTGAGCTTAGTCTGCTTGCCGGGAAATGCAGCATCATGCAGTGTCAGGGGGGAGGCTTGGTGCACAGCGCAGGGGACAGGAAGAGACATCTAGGCAGGGAGAGAGAGCATGGAGTGTCTGGGACACTGACAAGGCCCAGTCTTGTCGGAGTGCACAACTGAGGAAGGTGCTAGGAGACAAGGGCCCCCCAAAAGAAGGATGAGACAACTTCCAGCCCTTCAACAGCTTCTAGAAACCGGTGTCTAATGCCCAGCTCTGATCTGATGTGGGGTCTGGGAGATTCACAAGGTCACCATCCTTGATGCAGATACTACATTCCCATGAACACAGGCCAGGGAGGCAGCAGCCTTTTGATGGTAAGTTGAAGTGCACCTGAGGTCCTTTAAAGCCCTTAGGATGCTTCACTCAAACTGCTAGAAGGCCAGAGTGTGCCCATGTAAGGATCATGCAGCTGAGTTAATGAACTTCAGACTGAGCTGTTTTTCTTCCTTCCTTCCTTCCTTCCTTCCTTCCTTCCTTCCTTCCTTCCTTCTTTCTCTTTCTCTTTTTTTCTTTCTTTCTTCTTTCTTTCTTTCTTTCTTTCTTTCTTTCTTTCTTTCTTTCTTAGCTGTTTTCCCATTGTTCTCTGGCTCATTTCTTTCTCAGTTTTGATTACTCAAACAATATGTGTTCATTTCAGTAAACATTTCTAAATAAAATAAACAAAATGAAAATCGAAAATTACCTTGTATTATTGCATTTATTGTTGTGTAACAAATTACCTCCAAACTTAGTAGCTTCAAACAACAAACACTGATTATCTCACAGTTTCTCAGATGCAGGAATTTTGGAGTGAGTGGATTAATTGGGTGGTTCTGGCTCAGGATTTCTCATGAGATTGCAATCAGGATGTCAGCCAGAGCTGCCATGATCTAAAGGCTTGACCAGGGCTGGGGGTTTCACTGACAAGTTTGCCTATTTGTGCGCCGGACAAGATGTTGCTGGTTGTTGGTAGGAGGCCTTGAAGCTCACAACTTAGACGTCTCCATAGCTGTGTGAGTATCTTATGACATGGTGGCTGACTGTCCCCAGAACAAGGTATCCAAGAAAGAGAATAAAGAAGAAGCCACACTGACTTATGGTCTAGTTAGTCCCATGCTTGGGAGGGGATTAGTCTCCACCTTTTGAAGGGAGGAATATCAAAGATTTGTGGATATCTCTTTAAACCTCCAGGTACCCCAAATCTCCTTCCAAAGTAACCATTATGAACATTATGTTGTATTTACAACCAGAGTTTTTCTCGTGCAAATATCCATATCTACTTTAAAAAATAAAAATGGGATCATAATACAAATATTGTGGTTTACTGCTATTTTATTTAATGTCTGAATAGGTAATAATGCACACAATATAAAATTTAAAAGGTACAAAAGCACATAATGACATGCAGCTGCAAGTGAGTCTCCCTCTCTCACTTGTGCCCACTCAGTGGCCCTCCTTGAAGTTCACCACCTTCACCATCTTCTTACAAATGTATATGCACAGCTACCGTGTTGTTTCCACATTCACTGTTCTGCAGTGTGCTCTTTCACCTCACTATAATCTCTCAGATATTTCCATATCAGTTCATAAGGAGAGGCCTCATTTTTTTTTTTTTTTTTTTAGTGTTTATTTATTTTTGAGAGAGAAAGAGAAAGAGAGAGAGAGAGAGAGCTGGGGAGGTGCAGAGAGTGAGATACAGAATCCGAAGCAGGCTCCAGGCTCCGAGCTGTCAGCACAGAGTCCGACGCCGGGCTCAAACTCACACACAAACTGTGGGATCATGACCTGAGCTGAAGTCAGATGCTTAACAGACTGAGCCCCTCAGGGAGCTGCTTCAATTTTTAAAGAGCCAAAGAGTATTTATTGAGTGGAGGCACCAGAGTTTACTTAATATGAACTATTTGTAACCAGTTCTGTGACTTCAAAGTATCCTCTAAGTGTCCCTCAGTGTCAGCAAATGTACATTATTTGTTGCAGCTGCTTACCCTGCCGCTCTATGCATGTACCATCGTTATTTTAACTGATCCCGTGGTGTTGAAAGTTTGGGTTGTTACCTATTTGCTCATTTTTCTCTATTTTGTTTCTAAAGCAAACAGCCTACATCTAGTGAGCCTTTTGGTACTGTCCATCAGAAGCTCAAAAAATACACATAATCTTTGACCCCTCAATCCCACTTCTGAGAATCGCTCCTAACAATCAGAAAAGAAAGCGCACAAAGATGCACCTCCTTATGTTCATTGCAAATTTTTTTAAAGAAAAATTTTAAAGAATCTAAGGGCCCAATAACAGGTGGCTCCTTCAATCATGACTCATAATTCTATACTAAAGAATACTGGGCACACACCAAAAATTATGATGTGACTTTATTTTTATTGACCCACAAATATGCCTATGATATGTTCCTTAGTGAAAAAGGAGAATAGAGGGGTGCCTGGGGGGCTCAGTTGGTTAAGTTTTCAATGCTTGATTTCGGCTCAGGTCCTGATCTCACAGTTCAGAGACTGAGCTTTGCATCAGACTCTTCGCTGACAGTCTGGAGCCTGCTTGGGATTCTCTCTCCCCCTCTCTTTCTGCCCCTACTCCAACACTGCATGCTGTCTCTCTAAATAAATAAACACAAATATTAGGAAAAAAAAAAAAGAGATGGTAATACTCCTCAAATTGACCTATAGATTCAGTGCAAACCTTGTCAAAATTTCAGCTGGCATCCTTGCAGAAGTTGACAAGGTGATCCTAAAATTCATATGGAAATTTATGGGTCCCAGAATAGCCAAAATAACCTTGAAAAAGAAGATCAAAGTTGGAGGATTCATACTTCCTTATTTCAAAACTTACTACAAAGCTATAGTAATCAAGATGGTACAAACTGGCATAAGGATAGACTTCCAGATAAGTGGAAAAGAACTGATAATTCACAAAAAAAATCTCACATTCCTGGTCGATTGATTTTTGCCAATGGTGCCAAAACAATTCAATGGAGAAAGATAGTCTTATCAACAAATGGTGCTGGGACAACTGGATATCTACAGGCAAAAGAATGACTGTGACCCCCTCACTCAAACCACATCCAAAAAATTCAAAATGGACCAAAGACCTAAATGTAAGAGCCAAAACTATTAAATTCTTAGAAGGAAACATAGGTGTTTTTTTTTTAATTTTTTTTTTCAACGTTTATTTATTTTTGGGACAGAGAGAGACAGAGCATGAACGGGGGAGGGGCAGAGAGAGAGGGAGACACAGAATCGGAAACAGGCTCCAGGCTCTGAGCCATCAGCCCAGAGCCTGACGCAGGGCTCGAACTCACAGACCGCGAGATCGTGACCTGGCTGAAGTCGGACGCTTAACCGACTGCGCCACCCAGGCGCCCCAGGAAACATAGGTTTGAATCTTTGTTGTTGTTTTTAAAAAATTTTTTCTTAATGTTTATTTATTTTTGACAGAGAGAGAAAGAGAGGCAGGGCAAGGGGCAGAGAGAGAAGGGAACAGAGGATCCAAAGCGGGCTCTGCGCTGACAGCCCAAATCAGGGCTTGAACTCACAAACCATGAGATCATGACCTGAGCTGAAGCCATATGCTTAGCCAGCTGAGCTACCCAGGTGCTCATAGGTTTGAACCTTGGTGACCTTGATGAGGCAATGGCTTCTTAGATATAGTACCAAAGGGACAAGTGACAAAAGAAAAGATAGATATTTAGATTTCATCAAAGTTAATAACTTTGTGATATAAGGATACCACAAAGAAAGTGAAAAGACAACCCATAGAATAGGGGAAAATTTCTGCAAAGCACATATCTGAAAAGGGACTTGCATCTAGAATATATAAATAACTCTTATGATAATTACAATAATACATTATTATTATAATTAAAAGACCAACAACCTAATTTTAACAATGGGCAAAGGATATGAATAGACATTTCTTGCAAAAGATATACGATGGCAATAAACACATAAAAGGATGCTCAACATCATTAGCCATCAGGGAAATGTAAATCAAAACCATAACGAGATACTACTTCACACTTACTAGGATGGCTATAATCAAAAAGATAGATAAGAAACAAGTATAGGCTAGAATGTAGAGAAATTAGAACCCTCATGCATTGCTGGTGGGAATGCAAAACAGCACAGCTGCTTTGGAAACTCGTCTGCTGGTTCTTCAAAAAGTTAAACATAGAGTTACCATATGACACCATGTCGTCCTTATCCTAGCAGGATTCCGGGACCTTTCCACATGAAAGGGATTGTGTGGGCAACCTCAGAAGCCAGAGGCCTTCCAATCCCACTCACACTCTGTCCCAGGCTCAGGGTCCCCTGAATGAGTGTTTAGGGGTTTATTGCTCTCCCAGGAACACTGATGACAAGGTCCATGGGAACTGTAATGGGGCTAGAAATAGAAACACATAGTGCCGGCCCAGACAAGCACTTGTGGAGTGTCTGGAGGGAAGAAGCAACTACCAGGAAGTGAGGAGGAGGCCCTAAGAGAAGGGCGACTGTGGAATAGAATGCTACTGTCTGCAACACTGGCCTGAGGGCAGCAACCTGTGAGCCAGGCAGCCTGAAACTTGGGCCTAACTTCCCTGCTTTGACCCTTGGCTTCCGCCTTGGATGCCAGATGGTCAGCCCAGAAGAGCTTCGAGGTCTCTGTCTGTCAGAACAGAGGAAGTGGTGAGGAAGATCCCATGCATACAGCTGTTGTGACACGCTGTAGGCCCCGAGGCCCCAGTCACAGACCCATTCTCCCATCCCCTTCTTACACCATTGACCCTGTTATGGGTTGAATTGTGTCCTCCAAAAAGATATGTTGAAGTCTTAACCTCCCAGTACCTGGAAGATAGTGTCCTTGCAGATGTAATCAAGTTAGGATGAAGTCATCAGGGTGGGCCCCATCCAACAGGACTGGTGTCCTTATAAGAGGAGACGCAAGGTGAAGACAGAGGCACACGGGTGAAGAACACCCTGTGACAGAGGCAGAGACTGAACGGTTGCAGCTGCAAACCGAGGAATGCCCAGACGGCGGGTGGGTGGGTCCGCCACCAGAAGGGTGCAGAGGCAAGAAAAGATCCTTATCTAGAGACTTCAGAGGAAGCATGGCCCTGCCATTGCACACTTCCAGCTTCTAGAACTGTGAATAAATTTCTGTTTAACAAATTTCTGTTTTTTGGGTGTGCCTGGGTGGCTCAGCTGATTAAACATCCGACTCTTGATTTCAGCTCAGTTCAAGATCTCACGGTTTGGGTGATGGAGCCCTGCATCAGGCTCTGCGCTGACAGTGTAAAGCCTGCTTAGGATTCTCTCTCTCCCTCTCTCTCTCTCTCTGTCCCTCCCCTGCTCAGACCCTCTCTTTCTCTCTCTCAATAAATAAAAAAATAAATAAAATTTAAAAAACTTTTGTTCTAAGCCACCACATTTATAGTGCTTCGATACAGTAGCCCTAGGAAACTAATTCAGAACCCCAACATGATCTCGTGCTCCAGCTATGCCAACCTTCTCTCTGTTCTTCCATGGACCAAAGTCTTGCCCACCCCAGGGCTTTCGCACCAGCTGCTCTATCAGAATGCTCTTCACCGGCACTCCTCTCCACCACTCTTCCCTTGCTCCTTCCAAGCTCAGCTGAAATGGCATTTCTTCCTGGAAGTGTAGATTTGGGTATTCCAGGTTCCCTTCAGAAAAAGAACAGAAGCCCACCCTCCCCCTCTGCAGCTGTAGTTAATCACTGGTGCAGTTGCATAAGACCCACTGTCTTGCCCTGCTGTGCATGTCACAACAGGACCGGGCCTGACAGATTCTCCAGCAATCCTATCCCATAGGCCCTGAGGCAATGCTGGGATTTTTTTCCTTTTAAAGCATACTCGAAGCAGGAAACAACCAATACATGTTCCACATTGGGAAAAGAAACCCAAGTAAACATAATGAGCAAACAGGGAAAAACACACTAAAAATCACCTACATTCCTACTGTATAGAGTAATCATTGTTAGCATTTTGAACTATGTGCTTCCACACATTTTGTCATGCAAAGTAAGTTTCTTAAAATGCGATTAATTGTCCTGTATGCTGCTTTTTTCCAGTAAGAAATATATAATAAGCCTCTTTCAGGGTCAATAAATACAAAATTACATCATCATTTTTAGAGGCTGCCCAACCTTCTACTGTAAGGTGAATCACAATTTAGTTAACAAGTCCTCAACTGTTGGGCATTTAGATAACTTTCAGTTTTTCTCCGTGTAAACAACACTGCTATGAACATCTGAAAAAAATGGGCATTTTTGTGCGCTTGTCTGATTATTCCTTGACAAAGGGTTCCTGGAAGTGGATTGCTACGTCCACAATCACACATGTTTTTTAAGGCTTATGATGCATAGTGCCTACCTGGCCTATCAAATGGAGGAACTTCCTCCAGCAGAAGGGGTGGGATGAAGAACAGGTGCGGGGGAAGCGACAACCGGTGTGGGGGCGCAGAGCTGGCGGCGGGTGACCCCTGGGAGGGGTGGCTCTTGGGCAGCCTGGGGGAACAGGTTGCTGGGCACAGCTGACTCTTGGGACAGGTGTGAAGCTGTGCTCTGGGAGGGCTCTGCTCAGGCCTTCTTCTGGGCACCCTTCATTTTCTTTGCTTTTGAAGCAGCTGAGTCCTTGTTCGCCTCACGGGGCCCCTTTGTGAGCCACTTACAGGGAAGAGAAGGTTTAAGGAATTCCTCCATTTGTAGGAAGTGATTTTCACAAACAAGAGTTTTTAGGAAACCTCCTTGTTCCTGGGAGGCCAGTGTCATGTATGAATGTGGGGTGTCATCTTGTTTCCGGTTGCGATGTGGGGAAGGGTCCAGGCGCAGACTCTCTGACCTGGGCAGGAATACACTGCTGCCCCTCTGTGGGTGCCCCCCAATCCCACTCCTGAGGTCTGCGCCATCCTCAAATCAAATCAGCTTATCAGTTTGCGAGAGAGCAGCCCTGAGACACTCCCTCTGCCACCCCAGGGGAAATCTTAAGCATGAAACTTGGTCCTGGTCAATCTTCTATCCCTTCTCATGAAATCAAGGCACAGAGCAAGCAATTCACCACACTGAGCCTCAGATTACCCGTCTGCAAAATGGGGAATAGTATTATACCTACCTGACAGGGTTGCTCAGTGGATTAAGTAAATAATATATGTAACACTTAGCATAATATCTGGTGCGTGGTGAAAACCTTATGATGATGATGATGTCGATGAGGTTCCACTTGACTGCTTTTTTGGCTGGAACTGCAGGGTTCTCTCTGAGAAGTCATAGGCGTGGCTGCTTCCTGTGGAGAGCCAAAACTCCACTCCCCTGTGGGCTTTCTGCTGCCATAAAGCCCTTTACTAGAAAGGCTGTCATTACGGGAAATAACTGTTCATTCTCCCCACCTCCTTCCTGATATCACAGTCTTCAGAAAAAGAGGATCTGCATCTGGAAATCAGAATAAAAATAATCAGGCAGGGAAGCATGGTGTAGTGCATCTGGGAGTGTCGGTCTGGTCGCATGGAGTCCTGCCTGGGTGTTGGTAGAGGGTGTTTGATCATGAGGGCTCGAGGTGGTCAGGGTTGTGGCCACGGGGGACTGTAACGGGTTTGTGCACACCTTCGGTTCAGGGGTAGCAAAGGGCAATGGAACAAGGGCCTTTGCAAGCTTGCCTCCCCATGTCAAGACTGGGGCATGGCTTATTGGGGCCCTTCCTCCTTCCCTGGGGAGCCGGAAATACCCTCCTCCCCTAGGCTGTGGTCTGGCAAGACGCCAGGGCTGGAGCGCTGTGGAAAAAGTTATGATTGGTTTTTAATGTTTCGTTTTCAGGCTGTACCCAGAAAGGCTGGCCTTTATCGCTGGGAGCCATTTCACGGGGCTTTCTTTCCCTGTCATCTTCCAGAAACAGCCCGGGGCTTCGGAGGTAGAAGGTAGGTAGGATCAGGAGCAGTGGAGCAAGGGCTCCGAGGCTGAGGCCCCCGAGAGCCAGAGCTGGGTGGACGTCTTCTGGCTGCCCTGCCTGCACCCCTTGAACTGCGGTGTCACCTTTGCTGACTAAAGTCTTCCCTGGGGTGGATTTTGGAAAGAGGGAAGTCCAGGTCCCCAACAGCCTCTAGGTGGGTGGCACCTCACAGGACACTTTCAGGTCTGGGTCTGGGACGGTTGCTACTTTCTTTCTTCACTACTCCTGTGGTGTCACAGGGTTGGGTATGGTGTGTGTGTTGCCGGAGGTGGGGGGGCACATGCACTTGTCTTCCTGCTCTGTTTCAACAAGTCTCTCCTAGACTGGAGCTCTGGGATGCTGTATGTCCGGCCTGTCCTAGAGGCTTCTCAAAGAGCAGCCTCTGGCTCTGGCTGGGCACCAGGGAGAAAGCAAGCTATCCCAAAGCGGTAGGGGAGTGAGAGGGTAACAACAGTGGGTTTCTTGGTGCCCACAGATGCCCCGTACTGGCCTGCACCCATCCATCCCGAGGCCCAGGGGTATGGGGGCCCAGAAGGCGGCTTTGGTCCTGTTGGCAGTCTGCCTGGCAGCCCTTTGGAGGCTGGGGGAGTCCCCGGACCATACTCTCCGATGGCTGGTGCTCCACCTGGCCTCCCTGCAGCTGGGACTGCTGTTCACGGGGGTCTGCCATCTGACTGAGGAGCTGTGTCACCTCCACTCCAGGTGACTCTATTACCCGTGGTGACTGGGCACCCAATGTGTCTCACTCCCTTGACCCCCGACCCTGTCCCTCCTTGAATCTCTCTGGCTGAGCTGGGCTGGAGCCTGGGGCTTGACTGTCACCTGCAGGTACCAGGGCAGCTACTGGAGAGCTACAAAGGCTTGCCTGGGCAGCCCCGTTCGCAGTGGGGCCCTGCTGCTGCTCTCCTGTTATTTCTACAGCACCCTCCCCAGCACAGACCTGCCCTTCACTTGGATGCTTGCCCTCCTGGGCCTCTCACAGGCATTGAACATCCTCCTGGACCTCCAGGTAAGACACAGAGAGAGGTGGAGGGTGTAGCCGAATGGAGGCTGCAGCTAGTATGACCTACTCTGACCTCAGCACTGGGAGTGGGATTAGTTTAGAGGTTGGTCCTTAGAGTAGAGACTATAAGGTCTGTAACAGTGGGTCCAGCAATGGCAGAGAAGGAAGTAAGTTGGCAGCAGATTGGGAAATCTTCTTGAGGAGGAGGGCTCCAGTTACCCTTCATGGAGGCCTCCTTGCCCTGTACTGCTGTCTAGGGCCTAGCCCCAGCTGAGGTCTCTGCAGTCTGTGAAAAAAAGAATTTCAACGTGGCCCATGGGCTGGCATGGTCATACTACATTGGGTACCTGCGGCTGATCCTGCCAGGTGAGTCATTCTCTATGCCCCTCTCTCTAGGTCTCTAAGACATACAATTAGACATAAAACCTCTTGTGTTTCTAGAACTTGCTGTATTTTCCAAGACTTTTTATTCCTAACAAATCATTTGATTCCCAGAGCAATTCTGTAGGTATGAAGGATGTTATTATGCCTGATTTACAGGAAGGAGTATGGCACTTAGAGCCATACTCCTTCTCCCTTGTTAACCATGGGAACAGTGACTTCTCCCTCATTAACCACAAATTCTTCCAGTGAATATTTACTGCATGCTTTGTGTCCTTCCTGTGCATTTTGCCTTTTAATTCATACCCTGTGGGCAACGAATAACCAACATCCCTGTTTTATTTTATCTTATTTTTTTAATGTTTATTTATTTTTGAGAGACACAGTGACAGAGTGAGATCAGGAGAGGAACAGAGAGAGAGGGAGACACAGAATCCGAAGCAGGCTCCAGGCTCCGAGCTGTCAGCACAGAGCCTGATATGGGGCTCAAACCCACGAACTGTGAGATCATGACCTGAGCCGAAGTCGGACACTTAACTGACTGAGCCACCCAGGCGCCTGCAACATTCCTGTTTTAAATTTTTTTTTTTCAACGTTTATTTATTTTTGGGACAGAGAGAGACAGAGCATGAACGGGGGAGGGGCAGAGAGAGAAGGAGACACAGAATCGGAAACAGGCTCCAGGCTCCGAGCCATCAGCCCAGAGCCTGACGCGGGGCTCGAACTCACGGACCGCGAGATCGTGACCTGGCTGAAGTCGGACGCTTAACCGGCTGCGCCACCCAGGCGCCCCAACATTCCTGTTTTAGAGATAAGAAAATTGTGGTTCTGAGAGGTGAAGAGACTTCTCCAAAGTCACATGGCTTAGTGAGAGGAGGAGACAGGATTTGAACCCAGGTCTGTCCAGAGCAGGGACGCTTGACCTCTCCACTGTGAGCCCATGTGTCAGGTCTTATTTCTTCTGACTTGCTGGCCCAGACCACAGTTCTCCCGTATCTCACTGCTATCTGCCCTTGTCACCAGGGCTTCTGCTAGGAAACACATCTGGAGATAGGGCCAGACTCCGTGCAGCTGGAAATGCTGCCAATGTAACCTCCCAGGGCTCTTCCTGCCTCTCAAAGCCCTAAAAGCTGTGGTGGGAAGGAGTGGGGCAGGCCCAGAAATCTGGACAAAGGACAAGTGAGGCGAGAGAGAGGTGGTGGGGGTGGAGGGAGAGAAGGAAAGGGTACCTGAATGCTTCACCCCTCCTGGTTCCTGCACAATGCAAGTGGACTGGACCCTTCGTTCTCTTGAACCCGCACATTGAGGGGACCAATGACCTGGTCTCTATCCCGGGTCAGGTGGCAGACAGGGTTAGTAGGAATGACCTCTCGGGCCTTTCCACCCCAGGGCTCCCGGCCCGGGTACTCACATGCAATCAGCTGCACAACAACATACTACGGGGCACAGGGAGCCATCGGCTGCACATCCTTTTCCCACTGGACTGTGGAGTGCCTGATGACATGAGTGTGGCCGACCCCAACATTCGCTTCCTGTATGAGCTGCCCCAGCAAAGCGCTGACCGCGCTGGCATCAAGGGCCGGGTTTACACCAACAGCGTCTATGCGCTTCTGGAAAACGGGCAACAGGTGAGTGTGCAGTGAGGTGGGTGCTGCTAAGGAGGAGTCAGGCCCAGAGCACCAGAATTCTGACCGCTGGCCAAGCACTGATAAAAATTCACTGCCTTTCTCTGAGCCTCAATTTCTCCAGTTGGTGCCAAGATTCAGCTCTGAATGGTGACAATGATAAGTAACCCTTATTTAGCACTTACTGCATACCGGATGGTATTCATGTGACCGCCTCATTTAACCCTCACTGCCTTCTTGTGAGGTAAGGATGGTTATGACCCCTACTTTACAGATAAGGAAACTGAGACTCAGAGAACCAGCAAGACAGTGGATGGTTTCAACCTGAGTATACCTTGCACTTGACCATAGAGCTGTCCTAGATGAGGTTCTGAAAATGTCTGAAAGATTTCACATAGATTGAGGGAAACCAAGAACAGGTTGAACCCCAGGGCCCAGCTCCCAAATTCGTTTCCAGCTGGAGCAGTTGACAGCAGGTGACTTGATGGGCCTTGCCCTGGGATCTGAGGGGGAGGATCTGTGAAGGATAAATTTAGCAAAGTCCTGGTCCTGATTTTAGGAGCAAAGACCACCAGACAGCATAGATCCCATCAGGGTAACCTCCTCCCAGTGCTCCATCTCTACAGGCTGAGGGAGGGGGGCCCCAGTAGTGGCACTAGGGTCCAGAGTCTGTCTGCCTGGGCCCTGGTTGAGTCTCGTATTCCTCTCACCTCCTCCAGGCAGGCATCTGTGTTCTGGAGTACGCCACCCCCTTGCAGACCCTTTTTGCCATGTCACAGGATGGCCGAGCTGGCTTTAGCCGGGAGGATCGGCTTGAGCAGGCCAAACTCTTCTGCCGAATACTTGAAGACATCCTGGCAGACACCCCTGAGTGTCAGAACAACTGCCGCCTCATTGTCTACCAGGGTGAGGGGTTGATAGGCTATAGGGCAGGAAGAGTCAGGTGTCCTGAGGGGTTAGAAATAGATATGACAGCACCAGGTCCTGGGCCTTCCCAAGTGGTCAAGGCATTCAAGCCCTGCATTCTTCCTCCCTGGGAGAGGTCCTACCTCTCCACCTAGGGCACTCAACTGCTTTCTGAGGTGTTCAGCTATTTGTCCTGGGTGGAGTGTAAAGAGATGGGTTCTAGGGGCGCCTCACTTCATCTAGGGATGCCAGAAGAAGCAGAAGAGCCCCAGGTCAGGAGCAAAGACATAGGGGCTGCAGCCTCAGCTCTGCTACTGCATCACTGTGTGACTTTGACAGGTCCCTGCCCCTCTCTGTGCATCATCTTGAAAACTGGGAAGGTGGAATTCTGTTATCTCTAAAACCACTTCTAGTTCTAGAATTCCATGAAACTCTAGCCCCAGAGTTCAGTGAAGGGGAGGGGGTGCTGGGATGTGCGGGAGAAGAAGGTTTGGAGGATCTGCCCAGCAGTCCTCAGGGTATGTTAAAATGAGAACATATGAGGTCTTCATCCACACCTTCTCCATCCCTGTTCCAGAACCCGAAGAGGGAAGCAACTTCTCCCTGTCACAGGAGATTCTCCGGCACCTTCGGCAAGAGGAAAGGGAGGTCACTGTGGGCAGTGTGGGGACCTCAATGGTACGCAATCCCTCTGTGCTCTCCCAAGAGCCCAATCTCCTCATCAGTGGCATGGAACAGCCTCTCCCACTCCGTACAGATGTCTTCTGAAGCCCAGGGTTACCTGGTCTGCACTCCCAATGCCCCCCAAGATTCTGGATTCCCAAGACTCCGGATTGAGGAGCTTTCTTCAGCAGCTGAATGGCCAGAAGAACCATTTCTTCCCACAAGGACCCTCTCAGAGATGGTCCCTGAACTTAACATCTCAAGATGAATCCTATGACCTTGGGCAAGTTATTTTGCCTCTCTGAACCTCAGTGTGCTCATCTATGAAATAGGATTATAATCATTGCCCTACCTACTTCACAGGGTTGTTGTGAGGACTATGACTGTCTGGAACTTTTTTGTAAACTCTAAATGCCAGGTAAACTTAAGGGACACATCAGGTGTCTTCCACTGGACCTTCTAGACTGTCTCTCTATCCCTCTCTGCCTCCTCTTCCCTGGGATGGCATCACCAGGGTCCCTTGCTCTCTGGATTCTGTTCATGCTCAATCCATGAGGAGCCCCACTAGGAGAACAGAGGGAAGGAGGAGGGTGATATAGGGGTAGTTACTCCCCCAGATCCCTCCCTGCAGTATCAAGATCACTATGGGCTCTCTGCATCTTTGACCTAAAGTCACGGCTCTGCCATGCTCTCAGTAGCCCTGTCTATCCCCAGGTTCCATTACCTGCCCCTTCCCCATGCTGCTCAGGCCTACCAGGTCCTGGTAATGTCCACTTGTGGCTTCCCTATACCTGCCCTTTCTAAACAGCTCCCCTTTGGGGCACCTGGATGGCTTAGTCAGTTGAGCGTCCGACTTTGGCTCAGGTCATGATCTCACGGCTCGTAAGTTCGAGCTCCATGTCTGGCTCTGTGCTAACAGCTCAGAGCCTGGAGCCTGCTTCAGATTCTGTATCCCTCTCTCACTCTGCCTGTCCCCTGCTCATGCTCTGTCTCTCATGCTCAAGAAAAAATAAACATTAAAAAAAATAAAACTATGTCTAACAGCTCCCCTTTTAAACACTCCTCAGATTATCAATTTGAGCATGCCATTTTTCTCTGGCTGGACTCTGATACAAGCGAATGGCATTTATTGTCTGAAATGTCCAAATCCACTTGCACAGACATACTTCCTTATACCCCTCCTTATTCTAGGACAGGGCAGAGTGGTGGTGAGTATCATTTCACCGTGAACAGAGCCCAGCAGTCAGGCTGAGGGTGCAGAAGGTAGCGCACCCCATGGCATCTGCCTGCCCTTTCATGACTCTTGTCCCTAGTGGGAGGCTTGGGGAATACAGAGCGTCCTGAGCAGGTGTGCAGATGCCATGAGGGGTACACAGCTGGATCCCAGGCAAGGGGCTGCTCAAAGGAGCTGGGGGCACTGCATGAATGTCCCCAGATGATAGAGCCTGCAAAGGGATAAAGGGTGGGGGGAGAAGAGCGTTTGTGTGTGGAGATGGGATACACTCTGGGGGACCTTGGACAACACAGCCAAGCACCTGCTGTATCTTATGCCATCACTGTTAAAACTGAGCCATTGTAACAACACTGTAGTGGAAAAATTGCCCCTCTCTGGGAAGACAGGCAGCCCATTTCTACCAGTTCCACCTGTTCTACCCAGGATTTGTTCCCTACCTCTCACCTCTGGTTGTTGTTGTTGTTGTTGTTGTTGTTGTTGTTGTTGTTGTTAATATTTTAAATTAATCTCTACACCCAATGTGGGGCTTGCACTCACAACCCTGAGATCAAGAATCAGATGCTTTACTGACTTAGCCAGCCAGGTGCCCCTCACTTCCGTTTTTATCACAAACACTCGATATGAATTTCTGTGTACATCGTCTCTGTGGAGAAAGACTCCACACATAGACACACATTTGCCAGAAGGAACCAACTGCCCCCAAGGATGACACAGCCAAGGGAGTAAAGGGGGATGCAATCTCCTCTTCCTCACAGCTGTCCTAGCCATTCTGTCCCCAAGATGTGAGGATCCTCCAGCATTACATCAGTCACTCCTGTACCTAGAAACCAGGGCAGAATCAAGGGCCTTTCCAAAATGACCTTCCCCCACCCATCCAGCTCCCAACTTGGTGCTTAGGCTGTGGAGTCTGACAGCTCAGGTTCAAACCTGCCTTCACTGGTTAGTACCTGTGTCCCCCTGGGTATCTTGATATCCCCAACTATAGAATGTGGATAACAGTGGCTCTTCCTCCCAAGGTGAGGAGGGAACAATATAATATCCACAGGTCCACGGATGGGCCGGGTGCTCAGCACAGAGCTGGACTACAAGAAGGAGCAGCTATTAACATTATAGTTGCCTCTCACCAGTCCCAAAGGAGGCAAGCCAGTCCTCTGTATACATTACAATCTCCACCTCTGTTCCTCTTCGTCTTCTGTTATTTCCTACCCTTCCTGACTGTGCTAGGGTTTCACCAAGGGCAGTGCCCAGTGTTGGTCTGTTGTCCTCAAGCGTTCTCCAGGGTAAAGTACCCAGAGGTCTCTCCATAAATGCCTGTCTGCGTGTTCTTGACAGCACACGAGTGAGATTCAAAGGTGTCAGGGCAAGGGTGCCTTTCCAGAGAGCCACCAGGAGGCTCAGCTCTGTCTTCCTGCATCTTAACAACTCCTATGCGCACCCCACCCCCTATAAATCCTCTCCTCACTCCTTCCTTCCTTTAAACAAACTCCACAAAGCTCCTCTTCCTTTCCTGTTTTCCCACTGACTGGAAGGTTCCGGATTTGGGAAATGTCCAGGGATAAGTTTTAGGCCTGTTCCAATAGGCCTATACACACAGAACAGGGGAGGTAATGGGAATCTCCCAAATCCCCCCATCCCACACTGGGAAGGCGAGACAGGGTCTTGCCCCAACACAGTGGAAGGCATTCAAAAGCATTTTGAGGAGCTAGAATTGGTGCTTGGGGCTTTGCAAGGGCCTCGGAAGTTGCTGACAAGGCCTAGACACCAAAAGCCAAAGGGATGTCTTTCAATCAGTGAAAGGCAGCAAATTTTCCTTCTCTTCCTGAGTCCCGGAAAAGGCAGACCCCTGGGTTCTTTGCCTTCCCTCTCCTTGGCTGGCCCTCACAGGACCTGGGGGCTTTGGGGACGGGACCTCCACAGGGAGACTCTGATATCCCTGCACAGAGGTGGAGTGGGTGGTGGAATCTTTCAAGCTGGACTCACATTAACAACAAAAGCAAAGGAGATTAGGGATGAGAGGAGAGAGTGAGGACTTGGTCAGGGATCTGATGGTCCTTGAAAAGGAGAGGGTAGCTTTGTAAAGGTGGCCTTTGGCACTCGGAATGCTCACAGCAGCATGTTTCTGGGCAAAGCCCTCAAGTTTCTTTTATTTCTCCTGTCCACATCAGGGCTTTCTCTATAAATATTCTGCAGGGAGAGCAGCTCCTGCTGAGTCCATGTGTGCCCTTCCAAAGCTCTGATGCCCAAGACCCAATTTTCTTTTGCCCTAATTCTCTGTCCAGTTGCTTGTTCTGAGCCAGGTCAGCCCAGCTTTTCAAAGTCTTCCTCCTATAGATATGTGACTTCTTCAATGCTGAGCGTAGGCCCATCTGGCACAGGGTAGGAGCCAGGGACAGGAGGTTCCTGCTGGGCATCTTCATGACTGTCCCAGGGGTCCAACACACGCCAGTGGATGAGGTAGATGCCGCCCTCTGGCTTCGGGGCTGGTGGCTGTGTGGGGAGAGTGGCATGGCCCTGATGTAGTCTTGGCCCAAAGTGGACTGCCACCACAATACAGACTGCCAGCAGGACAAAGGCAGTGACGATGACAGTGAGCAGGGGCAGCCCATCTCCTCGAGGTGGTTCCCAAGCCCCACTCAGCATATCCGGGAGCTGCCTCTGGGGCTCCTGCCCCGCTGACCCGTTCACAGCTGGAGAAGACCAGGGATGGGGGCCAGCCTGGTAGGGGAGTGGCAGAGGGAGAGGGTGACATGGGCATGTACACACAGAAAAAGAGCAAGTTAGAGAGAGATAGACACCTGGAGGGAACTGAGAGAGACAGACAGAGAGCCTTAGGCAGACAAAGAGGAACAGAGACAAAAAAAGAGAGAGACAGAGTAAAGACATGCAGACAAAGAGAAACATACAGATAAACACACAGGTAGCAAGAGAGAGAATTAAAGAAAAAGACGGGTGGGGGGGGCAGGATACAGAGAGAAAGAGAAAAACACAAAGAGAAGAAGAGAAAGAAAAAGAGAGAGATAAATAAAAGGATAGGAGTGAAATAGATACAGAGAGATAGATACAGAGAAAAAAGAAACAGAGATAGGGAGACAAAGTTGTTCAGAAAGGGATGGAGAGGGTCTTCATTACAGTCTGGCATATAGAGTTCAGCCCACCAAGTCCGTCGCCTCCCAATGCTCTCTCTTCCCAGGCCTCCAGTAAAATTCCTAAATAGATAATATGTCCTAGGTCAGGAATCTGAGCACACTAGGGGCTGCTATCCCACATCCTGGCCAGTGGGCAGTGAGCAGCTCTTTCTTCAGGCCCTGGGAAAAGGGAGTCAATATGTCAAGCATCTCAGGTTCCCATCACCCTCAACTCACACAGAAGGCAGAGGGGTGGTACCCTGGGGGAGGGTGAAAGGAAAGTGAGTCAAGAACCCCCAAAGCTTGGGATGAAGCAAAGGGGATACCTCAGCCCATAATGTATGATCCTGTTGGGGGTCTCAGGATCTGGACCTACAGGGGAGGGGGTGCCCCGTGTGGATTCCTGACTCTGTCCAGGATGGATTGAGGAGAATCCATGCCAGCCTCTACCTCTTCCAGGATCCCAGCCAGAAGTTGGGGGTCATGTCTGTCTGTCTCCACTCTGCTAACTGTTGAGTAGGGGTGGGAGGGATTGCCATGAAGGTAGCAAACCTCCAAACTATAAACACCAGAGCTGGCTGATTAGGTCACCATAGGCTCAAGAAACCTTTTCTCCCTAGCCTCCTATTCCCCAGCTGGACCATCAGGGGCAGACCCTCTGGAGTGGAGCCTCTCCCCCAAACCTGAGTCATCAGCCTGGCCCTCCCCAAGGAAAGGCAATTTCCGTCCAGGGAAGGCTATCTAGAACACTCTCCCTTTAGTTTCTCAGTCACACTGTTTACCCCGTCCCACCCAAACACTGTCGCTTTGCATGTAGAAAGCTCAGTACCCACCCCCAGTTGAAAGTCTAAGGCTCTCTGGGCTCCCTGAGGTTCTGGAGCTCTCAGGGCACGGGTGGAGAAAAAAAGAGAAGCTCAGGTTGGTGAAAGGCTTGGGGCCCCTGCAGGGAGTCAGACAGCCTAGAAGGAGGGGGGTGAGCCAAGAGTCTACCTGGTGCATTGTCCGCCTGGTGCAAGGCTCCCTGGGGACTGGCAGCCAGCAGGGCAAGGAAGAACCTGCTACCCCAGCTTGGTTGGCCCCTACCCGGAGCTGCCACGTCTATGGGGTTTACCAGGCACACACCCTCTGCGCACACACCCTCAACGTCTCTCCCGCGCTTTCACTTTCGTGAATATTAGGACTCCCCTGTCCCAACCCTGAACTGTGATAGGATCTTGATCTTGGCACTTCCCTCCATGCTCCCTGCCAGCTTCAGGAGCCTGGGTCTAGCTGCCTACTCCTCTTCCACTAGATCCCAGACACCTTGCCAGCACCCCCACTACGCCCCACCCTCCACCATGACATGCCGACTCCCCACCCCAACTGATTTCCTGAAGTCACTGTTTCTTTGATTTAAAAAAAAAAAAAAACTGTATATCAAACACACTGGAAATTGTAGAGTATAATGTACTCAATCTCTTTGTTCCAACCACCAGCTCTGTCCAGCTCAAGAGTCTGTCACATTTATTTCAAAAAAGTTGTTTTAAATTTTTTTTAAGGTTTTTTAACGTTTATTTTTGAGACAGAGAGAGACAGAGCATGAACGGGGGAGGGTCAGAGAGAGAGGGAGACACAGAATCTGAAACAGGTTCCAGGCTCTGAGCGGTCAGCACAGAGCCCAACGCGGGGCTCGAACTCACGGACTGCGAGATCATGACCTGAGCCAAAGTCGGACGCTTAACCAACTGAGCCACCCAGGCGCCCCTTAAATTTTTTTATTAAAAAAAAATTTGTTTTAACGTTTATTTATTCTGGAGAGAGAGAGAGAGCTAGAGTGCAAGTGGGGGAAGGGTGGAGAGAGAGACAGAATCCAAAGCAGGCTCGAGGTTCTGAGCTGTCAGAGCAGAGCCCAACAAGGGGCTCAAACCCACGAACTGTGAGATCATGACCTGAGCTGAAGTTGGATGCTTAACCGACTGGACCACCCAGGTGCCCCTCAAAGTTTTTTTAAAAACTAAAATATTACAAATAACATAGAAGCCCTACTCCTTGACTACACCCCTCCTTCTTACCCCATGGATAACCATCTTGTTGAATGTGATGTTTATCATTCCCATGCAAGGCTGTTTTTTTTTTTCTCTTTGGATTTTTTCTTCTTTGGTTTTTACAAATATGAGTTCTATATGCCTCTTTGCATTTGCCTGAAATGTAATTTCATTTAAGAATGTGTGTGCTTCAATGTGTTCAGGTCACAAAAAGTGCCCACCAGGGAAAGGAGAGGTTAGCCATCGGCAGGATCAGGAACCGGGCTTTTGGACTCAGGGACTTGGAGCCCCAGTGGTGGTGTCTGTGAGAGCACTGGGACATGTGTCTTGAGGAGGCAGGAAGCAAAGAGCAGTGGTTGAAGCCCTGGACTGTGGCAAAATCCACATTCCCTCTGGCTGAGGTCTTGGATGGCATTGGGAAGTGTCAGTCTCCTAGTTGGATTCAAGGCCAGCCAGCCACTTGTCTCACTCAGTTGGCAGGTAAGGTCCACAGCCCAGTGACCTGGGCTTAAGTGAGCTCGGAGATCTGAGTGGGATCCCTGAATGTCAGAGTGTGGAACAGCTTGGCTGAGAGACAGGGAATCAAGAGGCTACATCTTGCCTCTTGAGATCAAGCCATCGGGTGAGGAGAGTTCCCAGGGGTGATCTGGTCTCCAGACTGGAAGGGAGGGTGGTGCATGCACAAGGGAAAGAATGAGGGATGACTGGTTTTGGCTCAGGTCACAATCTTGTAGGTCATGAGTTCAAGCCCCACTGACAGTGCAGAGCCTGTTTGGCATTCTCTCTCTCTCCCTCTCTCTCTGCCCACCTCCCTGCTCCTGCTCTCTCTCTCTCTCAAAATTAATAAATAAACTTTAAAAATTATTTTTTAAAAATTTTATTTCTAAGTAATCTCTACATCGAACATGGGTCTTCAACTTATAACCTCGAGATCGAGAGTTCACATGCTCTACCAACTGAGCCAGTCAGTTGGACACTCAACTGACTGAGCCACCAAGGCGCCTCTATTTATTATTTTTTAAGTAAGCTCCAGGCCCAACATGGGGCTTGAACTTATGACCCTGACATCAAGAATCACATGCTCTACTGACTGAGCCAAACAGTCTCCCCGAAATAAAATATTTAGGGGTACCTAGGTGCCTCAGTCAGGTGGGCATCCAACTTTGGCTCAGGTCATGATCTCATGGTGGTGGGTTCAAGACCGGCATCGGGCTCTGTGCTGACAGCTCAGAGCCTGGAGCCCGTGTCTCCCTCTCTCTCTGACCCTCCCCTGCTTGCACTCTCTTTCTCTCTCTCAAAAAATAAATAAACATTAAAAAATAAAAAATAAAATAAAATAAAATATTTATTAAAAAATTGAGGCGCCTGTGCTGCCAACTCAGAGCCTGGAGCCTGTCTCTGTGACTTGCTGTTTCTCTGCCCTTTCCCCACTCATGTGCGCATGCACACGCACACACAAACACATGCACACTCTCTCTCAAAAATAAATAAACATTAAAAAAATTAAAACGAAGGGAGAAAAGGACACCAATCAATGCAATATATGATTGCATATATATGTGCATATTGTCACCACCGGGAATGCATAGAGTGGAAGGAAATCCACAATCTGATAAAATTCTATTAAAGAAGTAGGATTGTGTGTAACATTTCTCTGCTCTTAAATCTTTTGAGTTTAGTTCAGTAAATATGTTCTGAGGACCTGCTATATCACAGGCATTGTGCCAGGTCCTAGGGACACTGCTGGCCTGCATCTGCACAAGAGAGTGCCACGGGATGGATGCTAAAGACAGGGTGCTGCTGGGACACAGGGAACACCTGATTCCAGGAGAGGGGAGGTGAGGGGAGAGCTGAGGACGGGGGAGGCTTGAAATGTAGTCCTCTTGGAGCGCCTGGGTGGCTCACTTGGTTGAGTGTCTGACTTCAGCACAGGTCATGATTTTGTGGTTCGTGAGTTCAAGCTCCGTGTTGGGCTCTGAGCTGACCGCTCAGAGCCTGAAGCCGCCTTTGGATTGATTGTCTCCTTTTCTCTCTGCCACTCCCCCATTCTTGCGCTCTCTCTCTCTCTCTCTCTCTAAGATAAAAAAACATTAAAAAAATATTTTCTTTTTAAAATAAATGTAGTCCCCTTGTTTTTCTATTAAGAGTAACAAATGGCGGCGGGGGGCGGGGGGAGTGGTTGCCTGCCTGGCTCAGGCTCAGTTGGTTGAGCAGTTGAGCATCTGACTCTTGATTTCAGCTCAGGTCATGATCTCACGGTTTGTGAGGTTGAGCCCTGCGTTGGGCTCTGCACTGACAGTGCAGACTCTGCTTGGGGTTTTCTCTCTCTCTCTTTGCCTCTCCCCTGCTCTCTTTCTCAAAATAAATCAATAAACTTAAAAAAAAAAAAAAAGAATAACAATAGGAGCGCCTGCCTGGCTCAGTCGGTGGAGCATGTGACTCTTGATCGCAGGGTTGTATGTTCAAGCCCCACGTGGGTTGTAGAGATTATTTAAAAATATATAATAATAATAATAATAATAATAATAATAATGTTTGTATGGCCTCCCTGAAAGATGTTGGGAGTCCCATCTGCATTGGGAGCCCTGAGGAGGAAGGAGAGTGTGACATATTCAGAGTCTACAAAGCCTGGGCAGCTGGTGGGCCCAGCTTTAGGGCTCAGTCATGGGAGAGACCAGGAGGACCTGGTCTGAAACAGACTGGGGAGGGATTGGAGTTAGACTCCAGGAAAACATCCAAAAGCCTCTAGGTGATAAGTGGAGGGACCTGATGGACCCCTCAGAGGGAAAGAGAGGGTTCACAGAGCCACTTTGTCATTGCTGATCTTTGTATAAAGGCCCTAGAGGACACCATAGTGGCTCTAGCTTGGCCCACAGAGCCCCAGGCACAGTGCCTGCCGCTTCAGCCTTACATCCTCTGTCTGGGCTGCAGGCTAATCAGGGCCCCTGGAGCCAGTCCCAATCTGTTTCCTTCTATTCTTTGACAGGAAGCTGCTAGAGAGCCAGCCCCCACCCCCCACCCCGCCCCAGCACTCCCTCTCTCTTTTCCACTATGGACAGAGCCACCGTGGAGCGGCTGCCTGCCCGCCACAGACCCAGCTGACATGGGGACCGTTGGAGCAATGCAGCTGTGCTGGGTGATCCTTGGCTTCCTCCTACTCCAAGGTAAGAGGCATTTGTCACTCCGCTTCAGCAGTTCCCCTCCAGCGGTTGGCAGTCCCGGGTGACTGTCCCTTCTTCACAATGTATACTTCACATGCTCTCCATTCAGGCCTGTGCCCAAGGGAAATTCCAGACGCTTCTCATGAAGGGAACGAAGGAGTTGAAGGGGGGGGGGGGGCCATTACCAGGCAAAGGTAAAGTAGACATGTGGTTAAATCCTTTTGTGGGAAAATTTCCAGGGTGAACTGGAGCCCCCATAGAGGCTGGCCTCCTAAAATGTGGGAATTGACTGTCTTGATGTGAGACTGAGGCCGGAAAGCTCCTTCCAGAGTATTCTAGCACAAAACTGTCTACGCCTTGGGCTTTACAGGGGATCCTTTTTCTTCTTTTACATGAGGAGTAACAACCTGGGAATTCCAAATGTTGACTTTAAGCTCAAATCACAGCAAGAGGGATGCAGGATAGATACAAAGAACTATTTGCCAAAGAGGATGTATACAACATCCTCGGCCAGGGGACTGGATGAGATGCCCTCCAGAGGAGATGAATGGAAATACCTCTGAGACCTGATTCTGCTAGCTGACGAATGGTAAAGCAGCTCATAAGGGGTGTTCTAGTTAAGGAGCAGTTGCTGGGAACCATGAGAAATCCAGGAGATTCTGACTCACAGGGCAGCAACTTCCCTTTGGTCATCCCTTCCCCACCCCCACCTCACTCTCCATGAGGCCTCTGTTGAAGACTTAGGAGTCTGCCCTCAGAGTAGCAGAAAAGAGTGCAAAGTGCTTGGATGGGGAGAGAGGATGGCCCTTTCTTGGTGGGGGATGAGGGGGGACTGAGTTCTGGTACTCTGTCTCCTGGGGGTGGGCAGAGTCCCACGCTTGATCTGGGGCAGGGGCACCAGGCTTATTGTAGCAACTGCAGAAATGGCAGAGGAGGAGATTAAAAGGCAAGATTCATGAGGGGACACTGTCCCAGGCAAATGGCAGGTGGCAGGGCTGAGAATGCCCTGTGTAAACTCTACATAAACCACACTTGCCTCCTGAGTTTCCTTATCTCTCATCCCAAGATCACAGCATACCTACTGCCTCCCTTGAAGAATCCTTTTGAGGATATACAGGCCCACAAGGTGACCTGACTTGGATCCACAGAGACTTGGAGGGTTGGAAAGAATGGGGCAAAAATTTAAAAAGTCTAGCATTTGAGTTTTCTTGTCCTAACAACCACTTTTGAGGTATGAAATTCATTTGCACGTTAAAGAAGAGAAGACTGAGAACCTGGTCAGACAGTACGTGGTAGAGTCAGGACTTGAACTCAAACCTGTCAGACTCAAAAGCTGTGATTTTCAACTATTACATTATGCTGCTGAGGAAAACAGGGGAGGAGGATGGTGGAGGGGGAGGAAGAAGAGGCTAGAAGGTCGTGAAGCAGGTAGGGATTAGGGAGGGGATACGGGAAAATAAGAAATTTATGTGGCCGGGGTTATTCTGCCCAGTGGTCAGAGGCACCATGGCCTGTAGAAACAGATGTGCCTGAAGTTCCTCTTCACACAGAGGAATCTATTGGTGATGGAAAGTTCTGGTAGGGGGTCAGGGCCAGAAGACAGAGAACACAGGCTACTGGAACTTGGAGCTTGTGACTTTGGAACTCCTTCCAAGATGCTAGTTTTGCTTCCAGATATGCGGGAAGGCACTGCACAGTGTCCACCCACTAAAAGCTAAAGTTATAACTTTATAGGACTTAGATGGTACCTTAGATATGCTTGATCAGTAACTGATAGGTGTTTTTAAGATGTGACTTGAAAGGGTTCTTCCAGGGTCATTTTCAGCTGGGAAGAGTTCTCTCTAGCCTCGGACACCTACGAGTTTTAATACCCCTCTGACACCCCACCCAGTGAGCAGGTGGGGCTACCAGAGACTGGTGCCCTGGAAAAATACAGTCAGGGTTTGGGCAAGCTTGGGCTTGGAAACGATTAATTCCACACTGTCCGAGTGATAGCCCCATGGAGGGAGGCAGTGGCTAAGGAAAATAAACAGTTCAGCAAGCCACCACAGGCTGTGCGGGCCCTGGCCCCCAGCTGCATCTGTTCACCCAGGCCCAGGCATGGAGCTTCCCTGTGGATGAGGGGCCTGGGAGCCCGAGGGCCAGGCCAGAGGCTACAGTCCCAGCAGGAGCAGAGGGACGGGAACCCAGCTGGGCGGCTCCACTTCCCCACGTTGTTTTCCTTTCACATTGTTCACAGGTTTCAAGAATGATTTCACTGTGGAAAATGAGCAAACACAACTTGACCTCTCAGGTCCCACACACAAAGGGGATGCACATATGGGCACACAAGCACACATACACATCTACACGGAGGCCCACAGACATACACATGTACATTAAAAAAAAAAAAAAAAGCCAGTGATGGCTTCCGACTGGGGCCTCCTGGTAACTAGCTTCTTCCTGGGTTTGGCCAACAATGACCATTTCTGAAGTAGCCTCTGCCTGTGAGGGTAAAATTGGCTGCTTGTTCAGAGCTTCCCTGGCTCCTATCTATACCTCAGAACTTACTTGCTGTGTGGACCCCTACCTTCAGCTGGAGGACCTGGTCCTCTTGCTGTGTGGACCCCTACCTCCAGCTGGAGATACCTACCCCAGCCCCTAGCCTCATTTTATTCACCCCATCTTTCCATCCCCTTCCCTTGGAGCAGGACCAAGATGACAGTATGCACGGGGAAAATGTATGGCTAAGTGGTAGCGTAGCAGGAACGTCAGCCTTCAGACCTGGAGTCCTAGGTCCTTTTCTAGATGTAGCAGGCCACTGGCCCTCTGTTCTTGGACAAATCACTAGTTTGAAATAACCTTCACCTGACCTCATGTCAGGTTGGTATAAAACCCACACGGGATTAAAGAGATGGAAAGGACTCTGGGACACTGAACTACAAGGTGGTGGTGATGGTGCTATTGAGTCGTGGTTAGAGGAAACCAGCACTGTGAGCCAGAGCCACATTCTTCAGCCCTCTGCCAAGTGTGTCTGCCTTCCAGCATGGGAGGCTTGGAAAGCCTGGGTTCTTCTGTGGGCTCTGCACTGGGCAAGAGACTCACCAAGCTAGTCAAAGTGTTTTTTGCTTTCTCTTGCAGGCCACCATTCCCAACCTATGACAATACAGACATCTAGCCTTCAGGGTAAGACCAAACACACAGGGCCTGCTCTGGCATTTAGGCCTGGCAGCTTAGGAAGGGCGAGAGGAGCACAGATCTCAGGTGATTAGAGCTGGGGCCAGGGCCCTCGGGACATCCAAGGCTGAGTTCATCTCTGGATGTATTTGAGCATGGCCTAGTCACATGTGCCTTGAAAGAGGAGGGAAATGAATGGATGGGGGTCAGGGGTGCGGCAAGGAGAAAGACTAGAAAACTCCAGTTACAGGGAAGAAGAGAGGGAGACAGAGCAATAGGAGGCAGCGACCCTCAGCCTCAGATGATTTATTTCAGGAGCCTTCAGCAGTCAAAGTCTGACCACAGAGCCACTTTCTTCCAGCACAGGTGAGTAAGTGTGGCTGCCGAGGGGCCAGTCCTTCCCCCCTGCCTAACCCCCTGCCCAGCCCTTCAGACCTGCTTGGAACTCAAGGGTTCTTAAATAGGTGAGGGAGTGTGGTGTCACCAAACCTGCCCCCCTCCACCTCCCACTGCCTCTGTCCTTTCAGGAGACAGCCCTTCCTCAGAGCCCAGCAGCCCAAGCCCTCTGGCCAGCACTGAGACCTCAGGTACTCTGCCGCTCAGATCCAGATGCCCTCCAGGGAGGGCCCAGTGAGGGATCAGACTAGTAGCGGAGCAGACAAGTAAACAGGATCTCATGTTGACAACCACAAAGCAGGGTAGGAAGGGCTGTGATGAGCAGAAGGAGAAGGTGCTGCAAGAAGGGCACCTGAATGGCTCAGTCGGTTAACAGTCCGACTTCAGCTCAGGTCATAGTCTCACAGTTCATGAGTTCCAGCCCTTCATCAGGCTCTGTGCTGACAGCTCAGAGCCCAGAGCCTGCTTCAGATTCTGTGTGTCCCTCTCTCTCTGTCCCTCCCCCACTCACACTCTGTCTCTCTCTCTCCTTCAAAAATAAATAAAACATTAAAAAAAAAAAAAAAAAAGTTGCTGCAAGAGCCCGGACAAATATCAACCTTGGAAGCCTTTCCTTGGGAGCCAGGTTGGGAGCCTTTCCCAACCTTTCCTTGGGAGCCAGGAAAGACATGCTACAGTGTCCTCAGAAGCTGAGGCCCAAGAGGGAGTTAACCAGAGGAGGATTGTGAGGTAGACAGTGCTAAGGTATATTCCAGGCAGTGGGAACTGTACAGGTAAAGGCCAAGGTAGAAGAGAGGATGGCTCCTTCTGGAATTGAAAGCAGTAAAGAAAATGAGAATTTTGGACTAAAGAGGGCCCTCTGTGTACACGCTGGCCAAGGCCCTGAGCAGGTCCACAAATGCTTCCTTATCTATGGCAGTTCTGGAAAAGCCCTCACAGGTCCTCGATGCAGCCAGTAAACCCAGGACACAGAGCACGAGCACCGTGGATGGTCACTCCCAGTCCCTGTTGGGCCTGACTCAGTCTCAGCCACAGAAGTACACATCAAGACTTGGTGAGTACTTGGGGCCGGGGGTGAAAAGCACTGGGTCATGACTGGTTGGGGTCCTTCTCCCCCTCTTCAGGAGGCCCAGGTTCTGCCCCTCGAGGAGGCGTCTCTGGGCCAGGATCCACATCAGTGGCAGCCTGGTTTGGGAATGAGAGAGGTTTGGTGGGAAGTAGAGACAGAGCCTTGGACCTGATCACAATGAAGATAAAAGGAGCCTGGACTCAGGACTGATAAAGCCATGGAGGGGAAAGAGATGGGTAGAACTCAAAATGATGGAAAGGGAGGCAGAAGAGATTGGACAAGGGCTACATGCTTCTGGGTTCACACCACAGTGTGGAGGAAGAGCTGGGAGAGAGTGGACGCCTCCGTCCTGGCCCTGCTGTGTCATGGCACGGACCCAGGTGTCCCAAGCAGTAGCAGTATGTCCTGTCCACGCTCTCAGTGAAGAGCATTCTGACCCTTTCTGTCATCCTAACCCTTGGCTCTGGGATTATTTTACACTCACAAACTTATTTGGCAGTGAGGGTGTGGATAAGGAAATGGAATAGCTATCAGACCTGCAGTACAATGAGTGGAAGACGGGGGGGG
>NW_024412423.1:25802236-25954783 GCF_014898765.1 Herpailurus yagouaroundi | reverse complement strand
CCCCCCCCCCCCCCCCCCCCCCCCCCCCCCCCCCACCTGGCTGGCTCCACTGGTGGAGCTTCAGACTCTTGATGTCAGGGTTATGAGTTTAAACCCCATATTGGGTACAGAGATTATTTAAAAATAAAATCTTTTAGAGGTGCCTGGGTGGCTCAGTCAGTTGGGAGTCCGACTTCAGCTCAGGTCATGATCTCATGGTTTGTGCGTTTGAGCCCTGCATTGGGCTCACCGCTGTTAGCGCAGAGCCACCTTTGGATCCTCTGTCCACCTCTCTCTCTCTGACCCACCCCCACTCATGTGCATGCACGCTCTCTCTCTCTCTCTCTCAAAAATAAATAAGACATTAAAAATAAAAATAAAATAAAATCTTTAAAAAAAAGGAGCTGACAAAGGGGAAGATATGGGTGATCGTACTACCTTTGAAGAGGGCCAGAAACTTGTGCCCTTTGCCCGGTTTGTTGCATTAGTGCGTAGGGATAAATATCTAGTGTGGTTTTTTCTCCCACTTCAACCCTTGGCAAAACACAGAGGGCTCTACCTTGCCCATTTTGGCTTCCTGTCTCTGGAACATAAATGGGCCCTGAGGGGATGGTGGGAAAAGAATAACAGGGGAAGCCTAGAGTCCCCTGGAACTAGTAACATGAGCAACCAGCAGTGCAGTTCACCCGAACCCACATCACCCAGTTCTGACCTCCATCCTCCTGAGAACTAGTCTGAGTTGCAAGGAGGAAGTCTTTTTGGGAGGGCATGACCTGTTTCTGCAATTCTTTACCTGGGGAAGTGGGAGGGGAGCTAACTCTCTCTCTGGTAGGCTATGCCAGTCCCTTCACTGATACACCCATCCCCACTCCATTTTAGACACTTCTCAAGATGTTATTCCCACATCAACCACCATGAGCCTGAGGACAAGAGATGACTCGACCATCTTACCCACCCCCACATCAGAGACGGTGCTCACTGTGGCCGCATTTGGTAAGAGGGAGGAGAAGGTGCAGAGAGTGGCAGTTCCTGTACAGACTTGGACTCTGGATCTAGAAACACAAATTGAAATCTCACCTATTTGTTCTAGGAGGGTTTGGCTGATGAAGAAGGCCCTGGTGGGAAAGAGCCTCCCCTGGCCCTCCCTCCAGGCAGCTCTTTGGGGCTCTGTTGAGTTCCATGTTCTTATGAGAGGCTGAGGCCAGGCTGTGGGGCTCACTCTGGCCAGGATCAGCTGGCTGAGAGCTCATTCGTTAGGCAGAGAAGGGGAATTCACTTTTCTCTCAGAGCCTACCTACACAGCACTTAGCCGGGAAGGGGATTTGTACTCCTATCACCCCCTTCTGGCCCCTCCTCTGACTCTCCTTTACCCTGTCCTTTTCCCTGTTCAGGTGTTATCAGCTTCATTGTCATCCTGGTGGTTGTGGTGATCATCCTAGTGAGTGTGGTCAGTCTAAGGTTTAAGTGTCGGAAGAACAAGGAGTCTGAAGGTACATGCCCTGCCACTCAGGGCCCCACTTTCCCCTCAGCTGAGGGACCCAGAGCTACATTTTGGGATGGACACAGAGCCTGTAGTAGAGGAAAAGAATGGCACATAGGCATCGCTAATGAAATGGGAGGGTAATCCACTTGGGTGGGCTTTGAAGGATAGGCTGGTCTTCTGGGTTGCAGCATGTGACTCCCAATCTGTGCCTTTGGATTTTTTACAGATGCCCAGAAACCTGGGAGTTCAGGGTTATCTGAAAGGTAAGACTGTCAGAGGTGGAAGGGAGGAATCATTCATTTGACCTCTCAGTCCCCCATTCTGAGAGAGAACTGATACTTCCCGACTTCTTCTTACACACACGCATAAGCACGCATGGAATCTTGACAGCTTGCACTGAGGCCAGGGCTAGGGGCGGGCAGGACAGGGGCAACCCTAAAATAAAACAATCGGGTGACAGGAAATGAACTGGAACTCTTCAGCCCCAGGGCTCTGTCTCTATAACCCCCTCAGGAAAAGTATAGGAATTCAGATTCTAATAAACCTATTCAAATAAGAAAGCACTTAGGGGGTGCCTGAGTGGCTCAGTCGGTTAAGCATGCAACTTCGGCTCACATCATAATCTCACGATTCATGGGTTTGGGCCCTGAGTTGGGCTCTCTGCTGACAGCTCAGAGCCTGGAGCCTACTTTAGATTATGTGTCTTCCTCCCTCTCTCTCTCTCTCTTTCTGCCCCTCCCCTGCTTGTGCTTTCTCTCTCTCTCTCTCTCAAAAGTAAATAAACATTTAAAAATAAATAAATAAACTAGAAAACACTTTATTTAAGGAGCCACTTACTGAACACCTTATATGGGCCAGGCACTCTGGTAGATATTTTATAATATTATCTCAAATCCTTACAGCGATTCTTCAAAGAGGATATACTGTGTTTTGTATGTTTAAAAACGTTGAGACTTGAAGAATTTGTAACTTGGTCAAGATCATACAAGTTGCAAGTAGTAAAACTAAGATTTTGCTTAAGTTTATTTATTTATTTTGAGAGAGAGAAAGAAAGAGAGAAAGAGAGAGCAGAGCAGGGGAGGGGCAGAGAGAGAGGGAGACAATCCCAGGCAGGCTCCGTGTTGTCAGCGAGGAGCCCGATGTGGGGCTTGAACTCACAAACTGTGAGATCATGACATGAGCTGAAATCAAAAGCCAGATGCTTAACTGACTGAGCCACACAGGCACCCCCAAAACTAAGATTTATATACAGGTGTTTTGGGCTTCAAAGCACACTCCCATTTCATTATGTTCCACCACCAAAATAGAAGTTTATAGAAACAATGTTCAAAGTTCCAATGCTTGACCCCACAGTTCTTTGACCACCACATTGCCCTCCTGCTCCTCCACTTACAACCCATGTTCCTTCTTACCCCTAGCTGCTCTACAGCCAATGGGGAGAAAGACAGCATCACCCTGATCTCCATGAAGAATATCAACATGAATAACAGCAAAGGATGCCACACAGCAGAGAAGGTACATTTTTCCTGGTTCCTTCCTCCCTTCTCCTCCTTCTCTTACCCTCAGGCTCTAGTTCCTTAGCCAGAAAGGAGATACTTTCAAAGACCCAGGCTCCTCTCTCTTCTTCCTTAGGCTGCCACTCCCGACAAGGTCCCCCTTTTCAATACTCTATTTATTTTGCAGGTTCTATAGAAGCAACGTTGGGTCCTCATGGGTCCAAAGATGACACAGCTGCCCTGTGACCGTAAAGAGGAAGGCGATGGGATTGGTAGAGGCAATGAATCACACATAAATTATTTTATTATTTCACACTTCAAGATCTAAAAGATACTAGCATTCCTCCAGATCTAGGAGCAAGCTACCAATAGGAGAGACTCCCATATGGGCAGCCATTCTAGAAACATAGCCTGCTCCTCCCACCTGCTCGCAGTCACAGGAAGGAGGAGTCTGTATAGCAAGAGCAAGGAAAATGACGAAGAGGAGTGGTCCTTGCTACTTTGAATTAAAGTTATTTTCTGGCCTGCAGTCTAATTTCTTTGAAGGTCTATGCTCTCATGTGTGTTTGTTAACAGGGTTCTAGCAGCTTTGGGGCCTCTTTTCCTGGGCAAGGCATGTATCCAAGTTTCTGCCCCTGTAAGGAGCTCTTTGAGAAACCTGGGCAGTGGACAGAACATTTTCTAAGGTCCACCTCCATTTATCTGGATTATTATTATTACTATTATTTTTATTTTTATTTTAAGTAGACCCCACACTCAACGTGGGGCTCAAACTCATGACCCTGAGATTAAGAGTCATGTACTCTATCCACTGAGCCAACCAGCTGTCCCCCACAGTTCACCTGGATTATTAAGTAGGAATGAGGTGACTAACTAATCACTTCAATACAGGGGAGAGAAAGGGAGCTGTAAGCAGTGACCAATCATTACCAGGAAAGAAGTTTTGAACCTGGAGGGCGAGAACATGAGAGGCACAGTGCATTCTGACTAGGAAACTCCAGTAGTGAGAGCTGAATAATATGAGGGCAAATGTCCTCTGCCTGCCCCAGGGTGGACATGCCTTACATCGGTCCTAAGCTGTGGGAATAACATGGGTGAGGTTTGCAACTAGGATAGGTCTGTGACTTCGTAAGCCAAAATGCACCCACTTTACCCTATTATCTTTGTGTCCTAGAAATAAAATAAAGGGTAACAAACACTGTAAAGTCTTTTAAAGGGAAGGAGGAAGAGGAAGCAGTTACCTATTTCCTTAGTAACCTCTACCATGTCCTGGTTTGGAAATGGGTCTTGGTTAGGGAAATTCAATGGAAGACTCATCTGTGTATGTCTGAACAGAGTGGTTAACTTTCTTTTCAAGCTTATTTATTTATTTTGAGAGAAAGAGAGAGAGCATGTGCATGCACAGGGGAGGCAAAGAGAAAGTGGGAGAAAGAGAAGCCCAAGCAGGCTCTGCTCAGCACAGAGCCCAGTGTGGGGCTCGATTGTGAGATCACAACCTGAGCAGTTATCAAGAGCTGGACACTTACCCGCTTACCTGACTGAGTCACCCAGGTGCCTCTGCGTGGTTAACTTTCTAAATATCTGCTAGCTGGCAATTCACAAAACAAAGAGAAGCAACAATATGCTATTTTCTTCTGGATTTAGACTCTGCAAACTGATATGAGAGAGAAAGCCTAGAAGAAAACGTTTCACTCTGTTTCATTGCAACGATTCAAGTGGACTGAAAAATCTATTGGACTCTAAAATCTTCTAGGACAAGGCTTGAAATCTACTCACATCTATAGTTCCTGTTTGGCACACTGGGCCCAACACATTGGAGGGCATAAAAACTGGCTCTTGAGTGCAGGAAATCCAGGCTGGGCTGTGCAAACACACTTGCAACTTGACTTGGCACAATCACTCCCCATTTCCCAGCCTGTTTTCTTACTTTTAAAACAAGGTGGCTGGACTATTTGGCCTTCACTATCTTTTCTGCTCCTCATATTACACAGTCTAGATGTAAGAAAAAATGAACACAATCTTTTGAGTAGAGATCATTCTGGGTGAAAACCAGAGACAAGTCTTAGGGGAGTCTGATCAAGTCTTCTACATTCTCCGAACTTAGATTTCCCTGTGTATTAAGGGAAGAACGATCCCTACCTGGCCCTTGGTAGCTACTTGGTAGGTAAATTGGAAGAGTAAATGTGGAGATACTTGGGAAGTAAAAATACTCGGCAACTGCGGCAGACAATGTGGAGTAACACCATCCCGGTCCCATTTCAAGATCAGGGCACTTTTTTTGCAGCTGTTAAGAGTGTTGGCTGCCAGGGGCTCATAGCTGGTTGATGACTGGTTGGTGGGGGTGGCAGGAGGATGTGAACCTCTTCCCTCAATTTTCTCCTTTGCCCAACCCTGCTTCCCTCACTCCTCACAGCTCTTCTTCCCGAGAGCAATCACCAGTAAACCTTCAGCATTCAAATCTCAGAGTCTTAAAGCCTATTTCCAACCTATAACAGCAATACTACAGCATTAAAAATATAGCTCAGAAATATTTATTCAAGCCACACTGCAAAAAGCACATGACTTCCTAGTCGGATCCGGTACAAAAAAAACTCCATCATTGAGATAGAACGCTCCTGATGACATAACAATGTCTAGAAGTATTGGATTCTGTTGGAACAGTTATTGTTATTCTGGCTGCCATGGACACTTAATTCAGCTGCTTATCATACTGGACTAATTAGGTCAAGAACATGAGTTTCACTCTAGGTAACTCAGTTGATGTCTCCATTCTAAGGCCACAAACTTCCCCCTGACTCTGGACAATGTCCTGCAAATATGAGCTGTTAGTCATAAGGTATTTATATCTGGGGGAGAGGAGGTGAACTGGTATTAATATGAGATTGCATGGCTTTTACTCTGAAACCGACATTGCCGTCATACATTAGCCATGTTGATTTTCCTGTTGCTAAATAGCTATCTTTTGAGAAGGTGTCAAGGATGAATTCACTTAATGCTGAATCCTGTTCTCTAGCAAACTATATTAGAGGGAGTTCTGCTGGAGGATCCTACTATTTATGCAAATACAAGACCCCACCTCTGACAGGAAATCTGAGCGCAGCCTCCTGCAGCCCCTGCAGCTTCCCTAAGACAGTATCTCTTCCTTGATGTCTAGACAACAGGATGGTGGCCATTTACAAGATAGCTTCCTCCCTATTCTAACATAGGATTAGAAGGGCTCAAAGCAGAAACAGGTGGTGGGATGGGTGTCTTTCTTTTGCTTCTTCCCCCATCTTATGGGAGGGCAACTGACAAATCAACTCAGGCACACAGGCCCAGTTGGACAGAGGGATCATTTACTCAGTATCTTTCTTCCAGGGCTAGATGGGGCAGCATCTCAATCATATAGGGCACAAGGCAAACCTCAGTATCACCACCAAAAATTCACTACAGTTCAACAAATATTTCTAAAAGTAAGTAGAGAAAATTGATAGATATCTGAGGCCAGCCCTACGTAAAATAGTTTAGCAGATAAAGGATCATCGCAGGCCTCTTGGCCTACTTCATGCACACAATTCCCCCAAGCCAGGTTACTGCTACTCAATTCTACTTGAATCTGTTGGAAATCATTGTGTGGCTCTGCTCAGCAGTCTCCCTCTGGATTTGTGGGTGTCCGTTATCACTTCTTTGAATTTCTTTCTACACTTTCGTTGTCCTCCTTGAGAACTGCCTTAGAGATCCCAATTTCTCTTCTCTTATTTCCTTCCCAGTTGCTTCCTCACTCTTCCTGCTGGTTACTTTCCCCAAGCACCACCATCCTGAACCTTCTGAGCCCATAGCTTCCTTTTTTACCAGAGACTGAATTTGATAATGGGAATTATTTTGTTGAGTGGTTGGTGTGCTTCAGCCAAAGTTGGCACAGAAGTGTTCTAAATGTTGAGGTTTAGAGTTCTAAGTTAGTCCTAGTGCTACAGTCATAGAAAGATTCATCCAGAAGTGTTAATTGAGGTATAAATGAGATAATGGGTACATCTGCATGGCAATATCTGAGAAGGTTGCCATGCTGAGTCATTTTTTACTGATCTAGGACTAAGTCAGTTGTCTAGAAAAGGAGTGGGAAGTGAGGTTTTAGAGAATAATGCGAAAGGTTGTTGAGGTATCAAACACTTCCACAAAACTGCAGCTTTCTAAATCTTGTCCAGTATTCTTGATCCTGGACTCTACACCTAAGTAGACCCATAATTCTCAATCCAATTACTCCCTACAGTGCTCTAGCACCCCCACTCCCAACCAGATACCTCTAACTTCATAGTAGTCTGACATCTCTCAGTACCACCAGACCTTAGCCCTGTGCCCCCGGACTCAGAGGCATACCCTACCTTCCCCGTCCATATTTTAGAGCAGTCTGTTTAATTTCCCAAAACCAAATAAATAACCTTTTTACATTCAACCACCTAATGTATATCCCTGATCAGGTCCCTTGTCTGCAGAACACAAGTGGCTTCTTTAGGACCCACCCTTCTGTGAGCACACTGATCTCATCCACCCCAGGGCCACAGCTGACTGCACGGAATGCAGAGAACTCCATAGGACTGGAGGATTTTACCTTATCAGTTTGTGTCTCAGGCTGTTCATCTCCCTGTCCCGCCCCGACCTCCTAAATAGCTGCTGCTTGAAATCATAGTTGGCACACTGTTTTGGTCTTCCTGGTAAGATCTCAATGAATTCTAAGTAATTTTTTGTTTGTGGATGTATATGATCACATTTCACGTTTGAAACCTGATCTTTAGCCATCCCAACTCAGCTGCAGGCATTGAGTCTGTAATAACACTGAGAACTGCTTTTATTCTTTGCTGGTGGTCCCCATGCAGACCTGAGTGGGAAAAGGCAGGAATATTTCACTTGTCTTTTACTAATTTCCAAGGTTTTCTGAAAAGAAAGGAATGGCCAAGGAAATGACTGGGGTGGAACAGAGGAGAAAAGTCTCAGCGGTGCCCTGGAGTAGGATGGGATGGATGAAGGATAAGGAAGAGCAAAGATAGGGGATTTAACGCCGGCTCCAGTGCCTGCCCTTTTCTTCTTTCTCTGTCCCTGCCCCTAGAGGGACCTAGAGGTCCCTCTAATGATGCTGTGCTAGAGCAGATGGACGAAAAGGGGTGTATCCAGACTGCTCTCTAACTACGTAAATCGACCTCACTTTTCTATTTTCTTGGCTCTTAAATTATCAGGATTGGATTCGCATCCCCAAAACTTGTCTCTCAATCTCCAGGACCTAACACAATTTGCAGAGAACAGGCATTAGCGTATATTTTTAAAAGACATCCCTGAGATGAATAGTCATACTATCAACCCCTAGACTAGTTTGCAGCATCTTTCCCAGGCAGGATCTCATCGCGCCTCCTTGAATGTCCCCAGTGTTAGGCGAGGCCGAAGCCATTATCCCCACTCCACAGAAGCAAAGTGTGGTCCGAGTAGCCCATCATCCAACCAGCAGCAACAAACCACCACAAACCTCACTTCCAAAGACCAAGCCCCTCGTACAGCTACAATTCTGCTGGCCCCTCGCGCAGAGCATGCCGGGAGGTGTAGTCCAATGTACAGCAGCTCCTATGAGTTGGACTACAATGACCAGAATGCCCCGCGCTTCTTGCCCCGTCCCTTTCAGCCTCGGGCGCCGGGGAGGCTCGGCCGACCTGCTGATTGGGGACCGATATGGCTGCGACTCTGGGCAGCGGGGAGCGCTGGACAGAAGGTACCAGGTCCTTGCCGGAGGGTGGGACAAGGCAAAGTTCAGGAGAGGGATGAGGCTCCTTAAGATGCCTGAGGGCTAAGTTCTTGGGCCTGAGGTAAGGGATAGAGGCCTATGATAAGATGCTGAGCCTGAGTAGTATTCCGAATTAGGCGGGGGACCCCCAGGGCAGGGGCTGAGATCTGGAAATCAGGAGCGCTGACTCAAGCAAAGGCACCGTCCAGGAGCCCAGAGTCACCCGTGATGACATTTTTGCCTCCGGCCCCCAGCCCCGCCTCCGCTAGTGCCCAACCTAGGGCCCACGGTGGTTGGGCCCCTTCCGTGCTTAGGTGTCCAGAAGGTTAGCAGAGTGATGAGGACCCCCTCCGCCCGGACTTGCTTTTCAGGCCCTTATCCTCGCCGCCAAACTAGGCCGCCTGACTCTCCCTCTCCGTTTGGTCCTGTCCCTGCAGCCCGCATCAGTACCCGTAGGCTGACCTTTTCCATCCTGCAGTCAAGCAAAGAGTGTTGATTCAATACCTATTATGTGCCCAGCATTATGCCGATTGTGCATCAGGGATTTGACATCGATTTGGGCCCCTGAGATCACAGAACTCTGAGTCCACTGAGGGAGTATGACAGGTAAACAGACAATTATAAAACAGAGCCACTAAGTCCTGGGCTATACAGCAAGATCGTAGGTTTGAGAAGCACACTGACAGCTTGGGTGTCAGCGGAGGCCTTATGGAGAAAGTGTTATATATGATGGCATGAAGGATGGGTTGGAGTTAGGCTGACTTAGAGGAAGAATGTTGCAGGCAGAGGGAACAGTATGTACAAGGCACAGAGGAAAGAGAAAGCATTGCTGATCTGAAAGGTGTTTGATCTGGCTAGAGCATAGACTGTAAAGGAGCAAGCATGTTGTGAGGGAGGAGGCTGGAAAGGTAGGCTGGGACTATGATATGAAATTTGGGGGAAGGGCAGTCCCTTGGGTAGTCACTAAGAGATTTTCGGCAGGAGAGATGTTTTAAAGCCTTTCCCAGATCTGCCTTCTTTGACTGGATTGCTATGGCCTTTTTTTTACATCCTCTCAGGTGTTAATTGAAACTTTTCCCTTCAAACTATAACCTCTTTGTGGTCAGAAGTAAGTCTTATCTGTACATTTCCTTGATCTACCTAGCCAAGTGTCTTATTCTATAGATGTTAGTTTAAAAGAGCTGAGGAGGGCCTGGCTGACTCAGTCGAAGAATGTGTGACTGTATTTTTTTTTTTTTTAATGTTTATTTGTTTTTTGAGAGGTAGAGAGAGACAAAGCGTGAGCAGGTGAGGGGCAGAGAGAGAGGGAGACACAGAATCCAAAGCAGGCTCCAGGCTCTGAGCTGTCAGCACAGAGCCCCACACAGGGCTCAAACTCATGAACCAGGAGATTATGACCTGAGCTGAAGTCAAACACTTAACTGTCTGAGCCACCCAGGTGCCCCTGTGTGTGACTCTTGATCTCAGGTTCTGAGTTCAAGCCCCATGTGGGCTGTAGAGGTTGCTGAAATAAATAAAACTTAAATAATAATAATAATAATAATAATAATAATAATAATAATAGGACTGAACTCACCCTACTTTAAATCTTACTGGTAGGAGGCATTGCAACAACAAAAAACTATTTTATGAGCAGTGTCACTTCTGACTGTGGATCACAGAAAAATAGGCTTCTCCTGCACTGCACTAAAGGCAGAGTATTGGGCAGACACCTCCTGAAAGGCAAGCTATTGAGCACACGCCTCTTATGCCCCTTTTCTGGCTCGGATTCAAAATATTTGCTGAATATTTGCTGTGGACGTTATTATGCTTCATGTTTCTGGCATTGTATGTTTTTCACAGTTGCTTTCATATTTACTATATTGTCTTCTCAAGGAAGATGTTTGTTCAGTTTTATATGGATGCTTAAAAGTCACTATGATTCAAAGGTTTGGCCCTCACACTCATGCCTACAGGCAGCCTCCCTGAAAGTTAGGGCAGGTAGCAAAGTTGATTGCAGATCAGAATGAGACCTAATGGAGGGGCTATTGCTTTGCAGCTTACATTGATGCAGTTAGAAGAAACAAATACCCAGAAGATAGACCTTCTGAAAGTCATGACCCCTGTGGTTGCTGTAACTGCATGAAAATGCAAAAGGAAAAGAAGTCTGAGAATGAGTGGAACCAAACCCGGCAGGGTGAGGGGAGTTCCACTTACACTGAGGAGCAGCTGCTTGGGGTACAAAGGTGAGTCTGTGATGGGACAAAATGAGTGATTTTAATGTAGAGTTCCTGACAAAATGTGTTATCTATTTCTTCTCAAGTATGCATGAAGCATTCTCCAGGATAGATCAGATGTTGGGCCACAAAGCAAGTGACAATAAAAGGATTAAAATCATACAGTGTATGTTTCTGAAATCGACAACAGAAGCAAATTTAGGAAATTCACAAATATGTGAAAATTAAATAGTATGTTCGTAAATAACAAATAGGTCACAGAAGAAATCATAAGAAAAATTAGGAAATACTTTGAGATGAGTGAAAATGAAAATACAACATACCAAAATGTATAGGATACAGCTACAGCAATACTTAGAAGGACATTTATAGCTCTAAATGTTTATATATATATATATATATATATGTATATATTTATTTACATTTATATTTACATTTATATTTAAAAATCTCAAATCAATAAGCTAATCTTCTACAAACCAGAAAAAGAGTAAAAAGAATAAACTAAATCCAAGCAAGCAGAATGAAGGAAATAAAACAGAGTGGAAATAAATGAAATAGAGGTTAGAACAACAGAAAATCAATAAAACCAAAAGTTTTTTTTTTTCTAATGTTTATTTATTTATTTTGAGAAAGAGAGAGAGTGAGCTGCAGGAGGGGCAGAGGGAGAGGAGAGAGAAAATACAAGCAGGCTCCCTGCTGAAAGCATAGAGCCCAACTCGGGGTTTGATCCCATGAACCCTGAGATCATGACCTGAGCTGAAATCAGGAGTTGGATGCCCAACTGACTGAACCACCCAGGCACCCCTGAAAGTTGTTTTTTTTAAACATCAACAAAATTGACAAATCTTTAGCTAGGCTAACCAAGAAAAAGAAGACTCAAATAACTAAAATCAGAAATGAAAGAGGGGACATCACTACCAGTCTTACAATAGTAATAAAGATTTTAAAAGAATACTATGAACAAATGTATGTCAACAAATTAGATAACCTGGATGAAACAGACAAATTTGTAGAAAGGGACAAACTACTGAACTTATTCAAGAAGAAAAAGAAGATAGGGTGCCTGGGTGGCTCAGTCCTTAAGCATCTGCCTTCACCTCAGGTCATGATCCATGGTTCATGAATTAAAGTCCCACATTGGGTGAGCTCGAGCCCTGCTTTGGGTGAACACAAGCCCCACTTCAGTTGAGCCCCACTTCTCTCTCTTTCTCTCTTTCTACCCCTCGTGGGATTCTCTGTCTCTCTGCCCCTTGCTCACTTACTACCCCCGCTCAAAAAAAAAGAAGAAGACTGATGTCTGGGTGGCTCAGTTGGTTCTGCATGTGAACATTCTCTCTCTCAAAATAAACAAATATTAAAAAAAAAAGAAAAAAGCATATGGACCTACTACAAATACAGAGACTGAATTAACATCAAAAAATTTCCCACAGAGGGGAGCCTGGGTGGCTCAATTGGTTAAGCATCCAACTCTTGGTTTCAGCTCAGGTCCATGATCTCATGGTTTTGTGAGTTCCAGCCCCATAGTCGGGCTCTGCACTGGCAGCACAGAACCTGCTTGGGATTCTTTCTCTCTCCCTCTCTCTCTGCCCCTGCCCCACTCATGCTGTCTCTCTCTCTCTCTCAAAATAAATAAATAAACTTAAAAAATTTTTTTTTCCTACAAAGAAAAACCTATGTCCAGAAGCCTTCACTGGTGAATTCAACCAAATGTTTGAAGAATTAATTAATCCTTTATAAACTATTACAAAAAATACAAAGAGAGAGGAATACATCCCAAATCATTCTAGGGGGCCAGTATTACCCTATAACTAAAAACAGACAAAAGACATCATAAGAAAACTAAACTATCAATCAATATCCCTTATGGGTATAGATTCTAGTGACATATAAAAACGTATGAAACGTATGAAGAGGATTATATACCTTGATCAAATGGTATTTATCCCAGGAGCTTAACACATGAAAATCAGTGTGATGCACCATATTAATAGGATAAAGGACAAAAGCCACATGATCATTTTAATAGGCGCAGAAAAAAAAAGCATTTGACAAAATTCAACATTTTCTTTCTTTTTTTCGTACACTCTTTCATGATAACAGTGCTTAACACCATAGGAATAGAAGCTTCTCAGCTGATAAATACCATCTACCAAAAACCCACAGCTAACATCATCATACTTAATGGTAAACAATTGCATGATCTCCAAATCAAGAAAAAGACAAGTATATTCACTCTAGTCACTTCTATTCAACCTTGTAGTAGAGGTTCGAGCCAGGGCACTTAGGTAAGAAAAAGAAATATATAAATCATCCATGCAGATTGGAAATAAATAAAACTATATTCACAGATGAATGATACAATATAGAAAATCCGAAGGGATACACATGCACACACTCTTAGAACTAATAAATGAGTTCAACAAAGTTGCAAAATACAAGATCAGTATACAAAAATCATTGTTTTTCTATACCCTACAATGAACAATCCAAAAATAGAAAACAATTTCATTTACAACACCATCAAAAAAAGTATAAAATGCTTAGGAATAAATTTAATGAAAGAAGTGTAAGATGTACATTGAAAACTACAAAACTTCATTTAAGGAAATTAAAGATCTAAATAAATGGGAAGATAGCCTGTGTTCATGGATTGTAAGAGTTAATATTGGAAATATGGTAATACTACTCAAATTGATCAGTAGATTCAACATATCAAATTCCTCACTGCCTTTTTTTTTTAATATGAAATTTATTGTCAAATTGGTTTCCATACAAAACCCAGTGCTCATCCCAACAGGTGCCCTCCTCAGTACCCATCACTTACCCTCCCATCACCTCACTGCCTTTTTTACAGAAATTAACAAGCTCATCCTAAAATTCATATGGTAATGCAAGGGACCCAGAATAGCCAAAACAGTCTTTAAAAAGAACAAAGTTGGAGAAGTCACACGTCCCAATTCAAAAACTTATTTCAAAGCTATAATAATGAAGATAGCATAGACTAGCATAGGATAGACATGTAGATCAATTGAATAGACTTGAGAGTCTAGAAGTAAGTCTTTATATTTAGGGTCATTTGATTTTTTTGACAAGAGTGCCAAGGCAGGGATGCCTCGCTTGCTCAGTCAGTAGGGCATGTGACTCTTGATCTTGGGGTCCTGAGTTTGAGCCCCACACTGGTTGTAGAAATAACTTTTAAAAAAACAAGGCAAAAAACAAAAAAAACAAAAAAACCAAGGCAAGGCAATTTAACAGAACAAAGAATTGTCTTTAATAAATGTGTTGAGACGCCTGGGTGGCTCAGATGCCTGGTTAAGCGTCTGACTCCTGATTTTGGCTCAGGTTATGATGTCACAGCTGGCGAGTTCCAGCCTCTCCCAGGGCTTCCTGGGAGTCTCTCCCTGCCCCTCGTGTGCCCCCTTCGAAGCAGTCTCTCCCTCTCTCTTTATGCTTCTCCCCCACTCATGTATGCACCCTCTCTAAACATAAAAAAAAAAAAAAGATAAAAATGGGCAAAGGATCTAAATAGGCATTCCTCCAAAGAATATATACAAATGGCTCTAAAAAAAAAAAAGAAGAAGAAGAAGAAGAAGATATACAAATGGCCAATAAGCATGTGAAAAGTTGCTCAGTATCATTATCATTAGTCATTAGGGAAATACAAACCAAACCCACAATGAGATACCACACCACCTCATACCCACTAGGATGGCAATAATCAAAAAGATGGACAATAGCAAGTGTTGATAGGAATGTGGAGAAATTGGAACCCTTGTATATCGCTTGTAGGAATGTAAAATTGTACATCCAGTTTGGAAAATAGAATGCCAGATCCTCAGAAAGTTTAAACATAGCACATGACCTAGCCACTTCCAGGTGTGTACCAAGAGAAATCAAAACATACTTCCACATAAAACATGAATGTTCAAACAGCATTATCCATAATACCCCCAGATGGAAACAACCTGCAAGCTGATTAATTGATGAATGGATAACAAAATTGGGAATATCCATACAATGAATACTGAATACTTTTTGGTAATAAAAGGAACCAAGTACTGATACATTCTACAACATTAATGAACCTTGAACATCATGCTAGTCAAAGAAGCCAGACACAAAAGTCCACATATTGTATCATTCCTTTTATATGAAATGTCCAGAATGGCAAATTTATAGAGACAGTGGTTGCTAGAAGTTGGGAAGTAGAAAGAGGCCTGACTAATAATGAGTATGAGGTTTCTTTTGGAGTAATGAAAATTTCTGGAATTAGATAGTGTTGATGGGTGCACAACTCTGTGAATGTACTTAAAAATCAATAAATTGTATATTTTAAAAGAATGAATTTTGTGATATGTGAATTATAGCTCAATAAAGCTGTTTTTAGACAAAAGAGAGAAAGAGGCAGAGGAGTATCTGCCACGGAAGCAGGGATTGGAAACTGGGCTGGGAACCCAAAGGATCCCCATGGGCAGCTCTTGGGAAAGGACCATGACTGACATTCCAGACTCTGCTTTACAGTCCAGCCTGCGATGCTCACTTACTTTGAACTCTTCAGCAAGGCTCTGCCTAAATGGACTGTGTAGTTGCAAAAGACTGGAGACATCCTAAGTGCCCGTGATTAGGGGATATATATAATCCATAAAATACAATAATATGCAGCTTTTGAAAAGAATGACATAGATATATAATGGCCAATATTTATGTGTTACATGCTGTCAAGCACTTTGATGAATACTTCATTTAAATCATAACAGCTCATGATGCATAGTTGAAATTACTAGCCCATTTCAGAAGATAACACCAAGGTACAGAGGTTAACACCCAGAGGTACTGGGTGGCTCAGTCAGTTAAGCTACCAACTCTTGATTTCAGCTCGGGTCAAGATCTCATGGTTCCTGAGATTGAGCCCTGGGTCATCTGGCTCCACACTGATAGCATGGAGCCTGCTTGCGATTCTCTCTCCTCTTCTCTCTCTGCCCCTTTCTCACACACTCTCTCACTCAAAAATAAATAAACATTAAAAAAATTTAAAAAACCAACAGTTTAGCTTAGAGATTGATCTATAACATACAGAAATGAGTACAGGATAATAATGTAGACCAGAGTGGCAGTCCTGGACTTTTTTTTTTTTTAAGTTTATTTATTTTTGAGATAAAGAGATAGAGCGTGAGTGGGGGAGGGGCAGAGAGGGGGGAGACAAAATCTGAAGCAGGCTTCAGGCTCCGAGCTGTCCGCAGAGCCCGACTCAGGGCTCAAACTCATGAACTGAGAGATCATGACCTGTGCCAAAGTTGGACACTTAACCAACTGAGCCACCCAGGCACCCAAAGTCTTGGACTTTTTGATCTCTAGTGTTTTGTTTGTTTGTTTAAGTTTATTTACTTATCTTGAAAGAGAGAGAAAGCATGACTTGAGGAGGGGTAGAGAGCAAGGAGGAGAGAGAATCCCAAGCAGGCTCCACGCTGTGTGGTGCCCCACGCAGGGCTGGAACCCACAAACCATGAGATCATGACCCCAGCCAAAACCAAGAGTTGGATGCTCAACCGAGTGAGCCACCCAGGTGCCCCTATATATTAACTTTTTAAAACAAAGTTTTAAAAGGTAGCCATAAGGAAAATGAGAGAGAGAGAGAGAGAGAGAGAGAGAGAGAGAGAGAGAGAGAAAGAGAGAGAGAAATAACTAGGGTGATTAGATGTTTCTTCTGGCTTTGCTATCCTGTGATTCAACTCTCAGGGGCTTAGCCTGCACCTTGATTTAAGGATGAGCATGTTTATTCTACCCACTTGCAGGGATTTAGGAAAAATAAAATATTAGATGTAAAAATACTTGGAAAGGCATTATGCTCTTGGTGGGAGGAGGACATTGTTAATCAATTTGAATATTTCATTAATGTATTCACCAATTTTCTTTTAGGTTTGTCTTGGGTTTGTTTTGGGGCTCACATACCGGAGGATCAAGGTACTATTTTACAGTGAATTGCACAAAAGGGGACTTTGTAGACATACATGTTTCTGATGTGTCTTTTTAGGATCAAGAAATGCAGAAATTACTATGAAATTTTAGGAGTGTCTCGAAATGCCAGTGATGAAGAGCTTAAGAAAGCTTACCGAAAACTTGCCCTGAAATTTCACCCTGACAAGAATTGTGCTCCTGGAGCGACAGATGCTTTCAAAGGTCTGATCCTGAATTAATGTTTAATTCTGCCCTTCTTATGATATTTGGTCACAAGTCATTTTCAGCCTCCCCTGTAATTGTTTTATAATGCTATAAACAGGGCCTTTTTTCCTTTCACCTCTTAAATAGTAATAATCAGCATGGCTCCCTCCTGTTTTCATTCACTTATCTTAATTTCTTTCGGAAAAAAAATATTTGGTTTCTCTGTAACAATATGTTTTTATACTTAATACATAAATAAAAATCTTACTTAACAGCTTCACCCCCAGTGAAGCCATTGATTCAGTCAAGGATTATCAATGGTTGTTAAAACTGCTTGTGATGGGTTTTTGTTGAATAGGACCCATGATGTCAGAGTATCATTCTCCAGAATACTTACTGATGACAAAGCAGAAAAATTCCTTTACATTGGAGATATCTAGCTGTCACCACTTTAACCAAGTGATCCAACTTATTGTCACCAATACTGGCCCCACCTAACATTATGTGCTATGGCACCTCTGTGGTATTCTTGCCAAAATGTTTGACCTGAATCTAATAATGAAGAAATCATTGGGGCGTGTGGGTGGCTCAGTCGGATAGGCGTCTGACTTTGGCTCAGGTCATGATCTCACGGTTTGTGAATTCAAGCCCCGCATCGGGCTCTGTGTTGACAGCTCGGAGCCTGGAGCCTGCTTTGAATTCTGTGTTTCCCTCTCCCTCTCTCTCTCTCTCTCTCTCTGCTCCTCCCTCACTCATGCTCTCTCTCTCAAGAATAAATAAACATTAAAAAAATAATAATAATGAGGAAACAATCAAAATATGGGCCATTCTACAAAGAACACTGACCTGCTCTTCAAAAAAGTGAATATAATGAAAAGTAGAAAAGGTGGAGGGACTAATCTAGATGAAAAGAAATGAAAGGGATATAAAAGCAATGCAATACACAGACCTTGCATGAATTGCACGAATTGATATTAATTTTCTTAGCTATGATAACAGTACTGTGATCATGTAGAAGATTGTTTTAGGAGATACGTGCTGGAATATTTAGGGATGAAGTGCATAATATCTGCAGCCTACTTTCAAATGGTTCAGCAAAAGAAATGTATACATACTATATGTATTTATGTATGTGTGTATGTGTGTATGGAAAGTTGAGGGAAGCAATGTGGCAAAATGCTAACAATTTATGAATCAAGGGAAAGGGTGTTTTTCACTATTTTTTCAACGTTTCTGTTGATTTGGAATTTTTCTTAAGAAAAACATGATAGCTCTGAGAACACTTTAAAAGTCAACATTTATGTCAAAGGACAATCTGCCTTTATTGATGTGCCATTGTGAATCTTATCCTCCCCACAGTTTCTACATGGAAACAAATAGATAACCCACATTGTCTTTACATCTTCATGTAAAGTATCTCATAGATCAATGTCATATCTATGAGATATCTGTCAGATTTCAAGGGATGTAATGTTGAAGCAACTCTAGTTAGCCTTTTTTGGTTTTTTTTCTGCTTAGCTTTTTTATTGCTATAAACATTTAATATAATTCCCTCACTAGAAGAATCATAAAGAAATGTTCCTTCTGACTATGTTTCTGATAGTGTTGACTGAATTAAAGGTAGGGAGTGGGGATGTCTTAAAGATTTGTTTTTCGGGGTGCCTGGGTGGCTCAGTCGGTTGATCATCCGACTTCAGCTCAGGTCACGATCTCACAGTTCATGGGTTCAAGCCCCATATCAGGCTCTGTGCTGACAGCTTGCTCAGAGCCTGCAGCCTGCTTCAGATTCTGTGTCTCCTTCTCTCTCTCTGCCCCTCCCCCACTCATGCTCTGTCTCTGTCTCTCAAAAATAAATAAATGTTAAAAAAAAAATTTGTTTTTCAAGGTTTCTTTGATTAGTGGTATTGATTTTATGTTTAAGTGAAATAGACAAAATTTGTATGTTTGTGCATAGGGAGATGATGGTCAGCTTGTGTAATCTATTCAGTTTTTGATCCATCACTAAGACATTGGAGATATATTTCTTAATTTCTTTTTTTTTTTAATTTTTTAAATATTTGTTTTTGACAGAGAGAGAGACAGAGAGACAGTGTAAGCAGGCGAGGGGCAAAGAGAGAGGGAGACACAGAATCCAAAGCAGGCTCCAGGCTCTGAGCTGTCAGCACAGCCTGATGCGGGACTCAAACTCACAAGCTGCGAGATCATGACCTGAGCCGAAGTTGGACGCTTAACTGACCAAGCCACCCAGGCGCCCCTATATTTCTTAATTTCTAAAGACCACTTTCTAAAGTAAGCTGAAACGAGACTGTGATTAGTGAGGACTTTGCTTTTATTTATTTACTTTTTAAGTTTATTTATTTTGAGGAAGGAGAGGCAGAGAGAGAGGGAGAGAAAATACCAAGCAGGCTCCATGCTGTGAGTGGAGAGCCTGACTCAGGCTCGATCTCATGAAGTCATGAGATCATGACCTGGGCCAAAATCAAGTCGGACACTTAACCAACTGAGTCACCCAGGTGCCCCAAGGACTTTGCTTTTAGCCAAGCTGTAATTGTACTGACTCTTTTATTCAGGAAACTGTTTATGACTTCACGCTAGAATACAACTGCTTATGTATGAACTGTTTCCAACCATAAAGTAATTGCTCTCAACTGAAATAAGGACACATTTTTGATGAATGAAAGCAGTAGTTTTTAGCTTATTTTGAGTCCAGTATTGCTTCTGGCTTATCAAACTATATTGTGGAAAATGTCAAGGGCAAGAACTCTGGTGAACTCTCTAGGCCCAAGCACTTTCCCTAGGCCCCTGTGAAGTCACCCAGCACCCAACAACTCTGGGCTCTTCATTGCTGCTACAGTGATCACCCTCAGCTACAGCAAAGACTGTGTACTCAGGTATTTCTGGATTTTGATTGCAGCGATAGGAAATGCCTTTGCAGTCCTGAGTAATCCTGACAAGAGACTCCGCTATGATGAATATGGAGATGAACAGGTGACTTTTACTGCCCCTCGAGGCAGACCTTACAGCTATTACAGGGACTTCGAAGCAGACATCACTCCAGAAGAACTATTCAATGTCTTCTTTGGAGGACATTTTCCTACAGGTTAGTATTTCAAAATTATCACTTAAAATTTTATCTCTCTTGGGGCGCCTGGGTGGCGCAGTCGGTTAAGCGTCCGACTTCAGCCAGGTCACTATCTCGCAGTCCGGGAGTTTGAGCCCCGCGTCAGGCTCTGGGCTGATGGCTCAGAGCCTGGAGCCTGTTTCCGATTCTGTGCCTCCCTCTCTCTTTGCCCCTCCCCCATTCATGCTCTGTCTCTCTCTGTCCCAAAAATAAATAAACGTTGAAAAAAAAAATTTTTTTTTAAATAAAAAAAAAATTTTTTATCTCTCTCTATCTCTATATCTCAGCAAGTTCCTGTGTAAGGATCTGAATAGAGAGACTATGGTATGGTGGGAAGCAAGAAATTGGAATCAGATGAGCTTGGGTTTGAGGCAGGTCTCCAGCCTCCAACTGTGCATGATTTTAACCAAATCACCTGGTCTCTCTGATCCTATTTCCTCACCTGAGAAATGGGGCAGATAACCTCTGCTTCATAGGGCTGCTGCGAGAATTAGATTTTTAAGTGCTTTATAAATAGCAAGATGCCTATTATCATTATTGCAAAATAGCAGTTATATAAAGATAAAAGTTAGAAAAATACCCCTAGAGAGTTGGAAGTTGGAATAATTAAATGTCCAGGAAGTAAATTGAATTTTATGAGTTGCTATTAAAGATACTAGTGACATAATCTAATATTGGGCAAGGAAGCAGACATGAGCATATCAGACAGGATTCATGGCCCAAATGTTCTTTCTTTACTGGCCTTTTGGGGTTCTCTCACTCACTAGTTACAAAAGACTATTTATTTATTTATTTATTTATTTATTTATTTATTTATTTATTTATTATTTTATTTGAGAGAGAGAGAGAGAGAGAGCACACATGTGAGTGAGTGGAGGAAAAGGTCAGAGGGAGAGAGAGAGAATCTTAAGCAGGCTCCACGCCCAGTGCAAAGCCTGATGTGGGGTCACAACCGTGAGATCATGACCTGAGCCAAAATCAAGAGTTAGAAGCTTAACTGACTGAGCCACCCAGGTGCCCCACAAAGGACTATGTAAATAAAGGCAGGAGAGCTAAGCACATTCCATTTCTAACTGGTTCACTTGGCTTACCTACTATTTTATTTTTCTACTGACTAAAATTGGACAATACTCTACCCTCAAAGAACCTGGGAGGGAACAAACTGGGAACAAGCTTAGAAAAAGCAAGGAAAGAGTGTTTGCCATATCCTATACTATGTAATTCTTTTTTTTTCTTTCTTTTTGAATTTTGCATGTGCAAGCATGATTTTTATTTTATTTTTATTTTATTTTATTATTTTTTTAAAGTAATCTCTACACTCAACGTGGGGCTCAAACTCATGACCCCTAGATCAAGAGTTGCCTGCTCCACCGACTGAGCCAGCCAGGCGCCCTGCTATGTTTTTCTTTCTTTTCCAGGAAACATTCATATGTTTTCAAATGTGACAGATGATAGTCACTATTATCGCCGGCGGCACCGACATGAGAGGATGCAGGCACGGAAGGAAGAAGAAGAAGAAGAAGAAGAAAAGCCTCAGGTACCGAGGGAGAACAGCAGAACTGCTGCTCATAAACACTTGTACTGAGCTGATTTTTATGGTGCATATGATCAGGATTTAGAAGTTCAATGTGAGTTATGTTGATAAAATGTGTTTTAGGAAAGCAGAGGCAGTGGTAGGAAGAGGTGGATAATTGGCTCAAATAGGCCCGAATGGTACCTCCTTCCCCACCCATCCTTTGGTGGCTGTTCCAGGAAATCAGTTCTCCTGTGGGGCTGTCTTCATCAAGATTTTCTTCCCTGCAGAAAATCGGAACCCCCTTCAAAATACGCAGAACTAAAGGGAATTTAAAGTAAGGGATCTAGGGGGTCTCATGAAGCTCAAGGGCAGGACGCACAGCTGGGCCTCATGACAGACAGGAACCAGAAACTAAGGTACAGTCAGGCACCTATACCGCCAGACTATTTGTGGCCAGATTGTCTCCACTTCTACTGCCTCTCTGCATCTGTTTTATTCTTTCTAAGCAGCCTGGCTTGTTCTACTTCCTCTTGCAAACAGCAGCCTCCACTGCCTAAGAGTGTGTGTCCTTCAGATGACTGCCTAGCAGTGAAAAGTGAATGTCAATTCCAAATTCCTAGGAGGGAAAATGTGATTATCCCTGCTGGGGTTAGATGTCCGCAGTCCATTCAGCTGTGGCCAAGGCAACAAAGCTACATAATACTAACATGGCCCTTTGAGGGTCACAGTCTGGGCAGACTCACCCAGCGGTGTCTGTTTCACTGGTCTTAGAAAAGGGGGCTGCATGAGAATTACTGTGTGTCAATATAGGTTTTGGGTGGGTCTCCTTCAGCCTTCTCAGCACAGAGGACAGAGTGTTTGGTACTTCTCAGCAGAAAGTACAGACTTCTAGAAGCCTTGGGCTTTGTGCAGTACATTGCAGTAATTTGTATTTTCTTTGGGAAAACTATCCTATTTTCTGTAAGCTTTATATTAACGAAGACCACTTATACCAAATATTGTTTCCTCTTTTCCAGAATACGTATTCTGCATTTATTCAGTTACTTCCAGTTCTGGTGATTGTGATTATATCTGTTATTACTCAGCTGCTAGCTGCTAATCCCCCATATAGTCTATTCTATAAATCGTAAGTCAAATATTTTTAAATCTTTCTTAACAACAATTTGGAGGGTGAAAGATTTGAATGTTTTGCTGGTACGATGCTAACATTTCATTTCCCCTTTGTAGAAAACACTGATTTTGTGTTTAAAGGAACAGCTGGATAGTAAAGAGCAGAGACTCAAAAATACTATAGGCAGTTTCCTGTGTGCTCAGGACATGGATTGTTTTGTTTTACAGCGACATCATCTGATCAGCCGCAGAACAGCAGCAACTGGTTTCTGAAAGATTAGTAGACTAACTTCAGTTTCAGATTAAATTCTTGTCATACCATGTGAGATTTAGAAAGGACCGAATTGAGCTTGTGATTGAATCGCTGGACCCCTCTGGGTCAGGAAAAGAGTATCTGAGATCTAGTGACTATTTTCTATTTAAGTAATTGCAAGAATAGGACATTTATTCATGACGAGGCTACAAAGTCAAACCATAGTATCACATTTCTTTGCTTTTACTGAAAATATAGAAATTCATTGTAATGTTTGTATTGCATGCAAATTATGAGCTCAGATAGGAATTTTTTGTTTCTTCAATTAATTATTTCAACTAATTCAGCTTTCAAAGTTTGGTCCCCAGACCAGCATCATCAACATCAACTGCCAGCTTGTTAGAAATGCAAACTCTTAAGCTTCACTCCATGTATACTGAATCAGAAACTCTGAGGATGAGAACTAGCAATCTGAGTGTTAATAAGCCCTCCAAATAACTCTGGTCCATACTAATGTTAGAGAATCACTGGATTAATTATTTTAAGTTAAATGAGAAATGAGTCATTACTCATTATTATAGTTTAGCAGACAAAAACCTTACAAAATGGGGGCACCTTGTTGGGTCAGTAGAGCATTAGATTCTTGATCTCGGGGTTGTGAGTTCGAGCCCCAAATTGAGTTTAGAGGTTACTTAAAATATTTTATTATTTTTTTTAACATTTATCCATTTTTTGAGAGACAGAGACAGAGCATGGGCAGGGAAGGGACAAAGAGAGAAAGGGAGACGCAAAATCCAAAGTAGGCTCCAGGCTTCAGCACAGAGCCCAATGTGGGGCTCGAACCCACGAACCGTGAGCCAAAGTCGGACGCTTAACCGACTGAGCCACCCAGATGTCCCTTAAAATAAAATCTCTAAAAAAATTTTTTTAAAAACTTACAAAATGTGGAAGCCATGGGGCATAATGGGGAAAAAAAGTCTTTTCTGGTGATCACTGTAGAATGAAGACTGTATTCTAGATCAGTATCTTCATTTTACATAAAGGAAAGCTGAGAATCAGAGAGAAGTTATTACTATCAGGTCACACTGGCCTGATTCCCTCTATTTTCTGACTTCCCATGTTCCCATTTGCTATTGCTACCTCCTTTCTTGTGCAGCTACTGCGGCAGGGAGGAACTTGCCCTGCTAACACCTTCCCAGATGGAGGTGGGAGAAGTCATGGCCTAAACACTGAGACATTCAGCAAGATCCTTAAGTAGAGAGATGAAAGGAGGAAGCTGAGAAAATGTCAAATATACCTCAGTCGAGATGGAATTTGTCTAGGTTGAGTAAAACTAGCTTGGATTTTGCATATTGCTATCACATTGTTTTAACTTGAATTTGAGATCCCTTCTATACTTCCTTATGGTTAGTATTTAGTTAACCCAGACCTGCTGATGTTTCTGAGCACCATATGCCATTGGACAGATCAGACCCACAGAGAGTTAGTGCAAAAGCATTACTAAAATCTTTGTCTGATATTTTTGCAGTTCTCACTTAGCAGCTATGTGTGAAGTACTTTTTACATGTCCTAAAAATTGATACTAAGTTGGTTCTAAGCTATTTGGTTATGTGTGAATAGTTTACTGTAACAATCAGTTCATTCAACCAACATTTACCAATAGCCCACTCTGTGCCAAGTACCATGCTAGGTCCTGCACAATATACAAAATTTTTTTAAACACTCAGCGTTTAACTTTTAGCACAGAAAGCAATATAAGAGAGGTAAATCCTTTAAGAGAATAAAGTAACCATACCAAAGCTGAATTCACAGTATGACATGCTCATATAATGATGACATTACAGTCATTACTTTGCTAGGGAAATTATAAATGTTAGGTGTATTAGACATTGACACTTGTGTCTGCCCTATGAAAATGTGATTATGGTTATGACATCTATGCAGCCAGTGCTAAGAGTGATATTGCCAAATATAAAAAGCTTACCCGAGACTCTCTCTCCTTGTCTCAGGACCTTGGGCTACACCATCTCTAGAGAAACACAGAACCTGCAGGTGCCTTACTTTGTGGATAAAAACTTTGAGAAGGCCTACAGAGGAGCCTCTCTACGGGACCTGGAGAAGACGATAGAAAAGGATTACATTGATTACATCCAGACAAGTTGTTGGAAGGAGAAACAACAAAGTAAGATGTTCTAGAAGGGGCTTTCACTGGTGGTCGTACTTCCAACCCAAGGCATTCCCAGCTTCTGGATCCATTCTTTCTCCTTGTTTGAGTCATACCTGTTTATGTGGACAGAGGCCCATTCAGGATACTACAAAAAAGTGAAGTTAATTGGCAGGATCCATGTGGCCAGGACTTGGAAACCTTAGGAACTTAGTCAGTCAGCCCTAGTTGCCTATCTGTGTGTCTCTGAGTGTCCACCTCTCTCTGTTCATCTGCCCGCCTCTCCTCTCTGCCAGCTGCCTGCCTTTGCTTCTTCAAGCTTTCCTTCTTCATAACCTGGCTTTGCCCTGGTTGGCTTTGGTTGCTGCCCTCCTCATCACTCTCCCAGTTTCCACAGCCCCACTAGTTATTGGCCCCTTTCTACATCACGAGCTTCCTCCATAAGTTCTCAGTCCTAGCTCGATTGGTCCACTTTCCTAATTCCACACTCCCTACAGGGAAATCTGATCGATCCAGACCAAGTTTTTGAGCCAGACCAAAAGCCAGTTCTAGTTGGCTGTGGCCACATAGATCAAAATTGACCCCTCCTGGGTCTGCCCCTTCAGTAAGGGTGCGTTTGAGCAGGACTTGAACTCTTTTCCCTCTCTGGAGACAGTGGGGGTAAAAGGGTCTGCCAGGTGGCTTCCAGTTCCAACCGAGTGTTCATGGGGAGTGCTGGTAGCAGGGGTAGTCCTGCCTCTCAGCCAACAGGTTCACTTTTCATCCCGTTTGAATTCCACAGATACACATACACAATCATGTGCACACCACACACATGCATACCTTAATACCCGTATCTTATAAAAACTTGGCTTTGGTTAATTTTTAAAAAGCAAACTAACTCATTTTTTAAAACAGTATTACTGGGTATTATTAAATATCTAACAGTGCCTGATGAAAGTAGCTCTTCTGTCACAGTGCTGCTAAGCCCTTGCTGACCCATCATGCATCCCCACCCTACCCCCAAGTTAATCTCTCCTTCCTGTGTGTTCTTAAAACACTTTGTTCATCCTGCTAACACAGTACTGTCTTCAGTGTTAGTGTTCTGTAGGTAAATGTCCATCTCACTGTTGGACTGTGGGTTCTCTGAGGATAAGAGCCATGGCTTACCAATCTCGTGTTCCAGGCCCCTGGCATGGTCCTTGATTCAGAACAGGTGCCCAACCAATAGCTTTTGAAGAGAGGATTCTCAGGACTGGAAAAAACGAAAATGTTTGTGGATTAAGAATCACAGACGGGGGTTAATGTCCTTACCCTGGCCTTTAGGGACCTTGTCTCTGCCCTCTATTTCAGTAGGGCAGAGCCCACCTGAACCCTCACGTGCACTAGGAGCTTGATAGGCAATTACCATGGGATGAAAGGGTAAATTAAGCAGGGGGAAGTTGCTTCAAAAATTTATTGAAAAATACTGAAAAACCTGAGGGGTCAGGAATTACCCTACCTCATGTCAAACTAGGTGTTGCAAGTTTCAAAGATCAGGAAAGAATTTTGGAGCAAGAAAAGGCTTTTGACAGAAAGGCATTTAAAACATGGATCTAAGTCAGGTGAAGGCCACAGTGTGTGTCCTAAAAGTCCCCATTGTACTGTGCCCTGGAGGGTTTTGAATTTGTTGCTTTGCACAAGAACTGGATGAAAACCTGTATTTCACATTCGTCAAACACACACCCACCCACGTACACTCCCCAGCTGGATCTTATGGTAAGGATTACATCCAAGGTCGTTTTTTTGGCTTATCTCCCCATCTCCCTGAGGCTAGCTTCAGGGCTTTGGTCCTCTCTGGGTATAAATAAGAATCCAGTGGGTAAGCATGATGCATGTACCCACAAGTTCCGAACAGGGGGTGATCAGCACACACCCTTTAAAAGTCTATTTCTGGCATTTAAGGATGGTGGCTGTCCAGAGTCTCCGCACAACCCAAATGCCATCTGAGAATGAATGGCATCTGTCCTCCGGATCCAGCAGCAAGTGCAGCCAACAAGGTTAAATTTAGCACTTGGAGGTTGTAAAAATAAACCCAGTTGAGAACAAAGTTCACTCTTGGCAACATACCGAATGGAAACTGTTTTTAGCAAAGTTAGCCATTGTCTTTTTAAATCTTTTGTTCATCTCTTTTCTCTGTTTTGCCTTAGAATGCTTAATCTGAGTGAATTTCTATGAGTAATCCCTTACGATGAACACTGATTGCCCTGTTTACTCCTTCACAGCTGCATCTAGATAATAAACCCAATGCCAGGGGAAGTGGCCATGCCACTGGGGTGATGGGACAAAAGTAACAGGCAGGATCTGCCTCCCGGCCTGACAGAGCTGAGCTGAGATCCTGGCCCTGCCTGGCAGAGGAGCATTTCTCTCCATGCCCTGGAGCAGGGTAGCACAGCGGGTAGAAGCTTAGGCTTTGAAATGGGGATGAAATGCACTTCCTCCTAGAGACGCTGTATGGGTTATAGAAGATGGTATGGGTATAATGCTTAGCATGGTATCTGGCACATATTAAATACCCGGTTCCTGATGGAGTCCAGGCCTTGCATAGTCTTGCTAGCCTGGATGCAGAACTGTCTCATGTGGCTGGATCCTGAGGATGGTTGGGATCCATTGTGGTCTTCCTGACCACATGAGAGCAGAGTGTTCTTGGGAGAGGTTCTGGGACGTGCTTCTGTAGCAATTTTCCTGAGTCAGTTTCCCTGGAAGCCTCAATACTCTGTCCTTCTATCACAGGTCAAGGGAAACATTTTGTGAAGAAAAGCTGTTCTCTTGATGCCCCTCCTACAGATTTTTTTTTTTTTTTTTACTTAGAAGTTACTGAATTTTGACAAAGTATGTCAAAAGTAACATATTAGTTGAATTGACCTTTTACTCATTGAAGGACAAAAGCATTCACTGGCAGTTTGGAGAGAAGTTTCTCTAAGCCTAGTAATGGGCATTTGGGACTGGTTCCTTGAAACACTGACATTGTTGCAAAGTCATTGCTCTGGAGCAGGGGTCTCAACCTCTGGAGCATTGAAACGTGGTTTTAATGAACCTTATGAAAAGCTGTGTGATAGTTTGAGAAAAGCATTCGTATATGTACAGTTATCCTTTATCAGCCTCTTAGAGTGGGCTTCAGTGTAGAAAATTGTAAGAATCATGAGCCCTTAGTGTTTTGTAGAGTGAGATTCCAGGCAATAAGGCATTTAGGTAAGCTCAGCAAGCAAAAAACGTAAGGAAATCATTGCAAGGAAAAACAAAGCCACAGAAATCGGTTCCGTATACTGGCATAGCTGTGACTCCAGAGGACCAAAGGCATAGACTCATTTTACAGAGTCCTCCTGAACAGGTTTCCCACATGCCAGAGAAGCCAGAGAAATGGAGTTAGTGCAGTGGGCTGGCCTCAGGAGCGGAGGGCTCTCATTTGGGTGTGGCATACGTTCTCCAGAGAGCCTGCGAGCATGACTGTGCCAAGGCAAGCTCCTACTAGCAGGCAGTGCGGGCACCCTCGCCAAGGGGTGAGAGCGCATTGTTCTTGGGCCCAGGAGGCACACTGCTTGCCAAGCAACTGCTGGGCTAGGGCCCAGGCTCTGAGCCTCCATTGTAGAGGGAGGGTTTTCATGCGTGGCCACCCTTCACCCTGGAGTCCTGCACTTAATCTGCACTTTGGGCCTTACTTGGTGTAAATAGAATCATTGTGAGCAGAAATGCCAAACAGTGTTTTGTGTTGATAGAAACTTATTCAGAAACCAATGCCCATTGTTCCCCCTGGCTAAGTATTAATTCCTATTTCTAGTCAGTTTGCTGATTAATCAGAGACAGGTGCCTCTCGTTCCACCAAGAAAAACAAAATCTGTTGGCAGGATGATTCAGAATGGATAGACATATTTCAAAATGGTTAAAATAGCATTTTCACAAGTATGGTCCTTTAAACACGGAGTAGCTGCCTGCTGTCGGAGGCTTTCAGAAGCCACACGGCCCATCCAAGCGTTCCATCCTGTTAATACACAACACGTCTCTGGGGGTGCTTTTCAGGCTTTCCTTCCTAAGAACGTCTCTGAAACTTGACAAAGGAATGAAAAATAGAGGCAGCCAAACCACCGTTGAGTCGGGAAAGACAGCGGAGATTATATTCTGGTTAAAAATAGAATGACCTTCTCCACCATGAAGAGAAAATGAAATTCATTTAGTCAAGGAGCCAAAGGTCACTGGATCCAGATGATTTCACTTTTAAGAGCCCAGCTGCCTTTGGCCTTTGAGTTAGAGACCCCACATGTGGTGAGGGAATGAAGAAAGCCGCCAGCAACTTGGCCTTCTATAGAAGGCATACCCACTGGAGGGAGGCTCTGTGTCAGTTAGCATGTATGAGTTATGATCCAGCAATGCAGGGGACAGAATGGAGCAGCTGTCTTTGTTTCAGATGACAGGAACGGACGATTGGCCTCCATTCTCTCCCGACTGCCATCTGAATGCCATTCGTAGGAAGGCCACGAAACGGAGTCTCCTCTTACTGCACACGTGCATGTTTCCTAAGTCTGGTGCCAAATGTTCTATTGATAAGAACTAAGTCCGGCGCTTTTATAATTGAGCACGGATACTGTAGGACTCTGGGACCACAGGTGTCCTTTAATCCTTAGCACCTGGTGTAGTATAGCTGCTGGATTCAGGTTTCTTGAATAAATGAGTAAGCGTTTCCTAAATTTAATTAAAAGAAAAAGCATGAAGTAAAGTAAAAGGGGCTTTGACTCCAGAAATATTGAAATGAAACAAAGGAGGTTAACTCTCTTGATGAACTGTTACCTCTTTTATCTTTCAGAGTCGGAATTGACAAATTTGGCAGGATTATACAGAGATGAACGATTGAAACAGAAGGCAGAGTCACTGAAACTTGAAAACTGTGAAAAACTTTCCAAACTTATCGGCCTACGCAGAGGTGGCTGAGAGGATGATGGCCCTACACAGGGTCGGGGTTTTGCTACTTGTTACTATTTATGTTCCTAATTCCATTTTATAATACAAAATTAAGAAATGATGAACATTTTACAACTTGCTAACTTTGGTGGGCAGAGTTGAAGGCACTTGAGCATGGAGCCAGACTTGTCATCGCAGAATCTTTCCTGGGGATTGGCTCCAGGGGCCATGAACAGTTCATCTAAGTTGAATTAACGGCAGAGCGTTTGATGTAGTCCCCTTGCTCCGTGCCTACCCTGCCTCTAGGATTGGGATTCAGGCATCCCAGAGCAGATCTACATATTCTTCCTCCTTCCCTTCTTCAGTTAAATCTCAATGCCCAGCCATTCCTAGGCGTAGCCAAAGCAGCTTAATATTAGTTGTTTACAGTGTGCACGAAGAATGATCCCTCTCCCCTCATGAAAGTCATCATGTCCCTTAGCATTCCGCCCTTGGAACATGGGCCCACCATGCTTGCATTTTCTAAGGGGAATGTGGAGAGATGTCAGCTATTACGGACAATAGTTTTCCCATTTGCCTATCTCTGTTCAAAGTTACTAGCATTAGCAAACTGCCTGATTTGAGTTTCTTTTACTTCCTTAACCCTTTCTCTTGTCGAGGGTCCAGAAAGTAAAAGCTATTGGGTGAAACAGTTCCATGGACAACTCAGCAGCAGAGAGCAGGGGTACGGAGATAAAGGTAAAAATGCAAGACTGAGTTTCCTCTTGCAGCATGACATTTGACCAGAGTCCCTCCACCCCAGAGAAGTCAGACCTAAGAATAGGCATTGCCAGCCAACCAGGATGGTTGCTCAAGCCTAGATCTAGAAGGGAAAGACCCTGTTTCTGTGGCTTTGGAGGTCTGGTATTGGTCCCAAGCAGTCACTGTGTTTAACCCAATGCCCTACATTTTGTTATATGAGATACTTTTCCACGTAGTCAACATTTATTGAGTGCCTGGTATGAAGCAGGGGCTCCCACATATAGTTTCTTACTTTAGCCTCCTCATAATGCTGTGAAGGAGACATGTTCCCCCCCCCCCCCCCTTTCTTTATGAAAGAGACCGTTAGCCCAGAGAGGATGAATGGTTGACCCAGTCATACAATTGGTAGTGGCAGAGCTAGGCTGATTATCAAGAAGGAAGTGTGAGATCATTCCCATTTGTCTGGTGATTCTAGCCAGATTGTTAAGGCATAATCTTAGGATGCCCTGGTCCCCCCTGACACTGTAACCCTGTATCCTTTTTATGGCAGTCCTGCATTCATTCAGGACACTTCTTCCTTGGTCTTTAGAAACAAGACCCTCTCTAAAATAATTCTGTATACAAAGCAGAATAGCCACTCAAAGGCAGGTAGCCACTCCCACTGATGACAAGGAAGAAGTAAGCTGTTTCCTTGGCCTTGTGGTTCTGGGCCCTCTTGTCCCTCTTGGGCCCTCTGGGCCCTCTTGGCCCTCCAAACCCCACTGGAACATGGGATCCCTTAGCCTGGCCAAGGTGAGCTGCCAGGATTGAACCGCCTAGATCATTATGAATCAGAACCTGGAAAATCAGTAGGTGACTGTAGTCTGGACTCCAGGATGAAAGAAAAGTTCCCTTATTAAAACTGATTTCCAAAGTAGAGTTTCTCCTTTCAGATTCATAGCCATAATTTAGGCAGATGTGTCTAGTATGGTTCAACATGGACATTCCACAGGGTCAGGAGATGGGTCTAGAGGTGAAGAGTGGATCTTTGGTGGCTGGTAGGGGGCAATTGCTCAGCTGTGGGAGGGAGCAGTTCTAGAAACGCCAGATTTTTCTGCCCAACTAGATCTATCTTTCTGGTTTGGGGGACTTCCTTGATCCTTTCTGAGTAATTGAGGGGATTTATACTATACAATATGCCTGTGAGCCAAACAGGCCGATGGAAAGTTTTCCTATACACATGAAAATCAAAGCTCTTCTCTCCCCAACTCCAATCTCTGCTAGAAAATGGGCCATAATTAAATTGACTTGACATAGATTTCATGGCAGAGATGAATTATCTGTGATGATACTAAATAGAGGCAAAACTAACTCCATTAAATGTCAGGTCTCTTGTCTGTTTTTAAAGCACTGATGGTAGTGTTGTGTTTATTACCTAATAGACTACAACACTCACATCTGGCTTTCCTCAGTAGAACAGTATTTGCCTTTGGCTGAAGAATAGTTTAATCTACTTCGTATGGTCCAAAATATGGCTAAACTATGACTTCCTGGGTTCTATTTTAGATGGGTTGTCCACGTGGTGGTAAAATAAGCGTCTTCCTCTTGCCTCCATCTTCTGGAAGGTTTCCTGATCACATATAAACTCTTTAGGTAAGGCTTATTCTTGCTGTCTTGGCGTGCAGCTCCACATGTTTGTGTGAGCATTAATGCAGAATGGGGATGTGTGAGGTGGGGAAGTGGGGTAAAGCAGGGCTCGTGGCTTAAGCAGAAGGTGAAGCTCCCATTCATGAGAATGAAAGTGCTCTTCACGCTGCCTGATCAGCAGTGAGGAGGGGAGGGTGAAAACCCTTCTCACACAGAGGACACTGCAACTTCAAGGAATCCATGTCCCCAGATTAGCAACCCTGAGGTTCATCTGCTCAAACCAGAAAACTTCTGAATTTCCTTGATCAGCTCCAGGCCTCACAACTTGGGACAAGTGACTGGTAAGAAAATGCCACTGCTATGCTTTCTGTTGGAAACTGTTAGAAATTATACTGAACTCCAAACCCCACTGGAACATGGGATCCCGCAGCCTGGCCAAGCCTTGCCTTGTTCTCATTTTCATCCTCATGCTCAGGACTGACTTTGTGAGGAGGCATTGTTGGGATTCCGGAAGCTTTCTGTTACAACTGGCCACACCTGCAAGTTCATTGTCTCTGCATGCCCTGTTCCTCACAGAAGCTAGCTCTTAATTAGTATTTATTTTGGACTTATTTATGGTATAAGCTTAGTGCTCTAATATATTTATTTTGGGGAAGGGCCAAGTTACTCTACATCCTATGTTTGAGCCTGCATTGTTGATACCTCGTGCAGTGACCACCACGTAACTTTATACCCATGTGTTCGATATTGACGACGTCACTTGCATCACACTCAGTATTGGGAATTAAAGATGTGAATGTTCTGTGACCAGAGCCAGGTTTGACAGAGGTGGAATCAGCTCCTGGTGGAATACGAATCTTGGGAACTCTGGTCACCTGATCCATTGCATCTGGATTGAGTGTATTTTAACGGAGAAAGAAATTAAACGATTTTATATAAAAAGAATGGCTCTATATTTTTCCTTTGTTCTTTTACCCTTGTCCATGGCACCCTTAGGCACCACAGAATGCTGGACTCCCTTGGAGCCAGTTGGACTAGAGAAGGCTTAGTGTCGCTCCTCTGCTACAGTCTTCCTCATCCATCAGTGGAATTATTGATGTTTAGAACAATAGATAACATTGGTGGCATCACCAATTCTGTATTTCTTGTCTATCAGATGCTAGCAGCTGCAGGATATTATAGCCTACATACAGAGCTAAACTACTTAGCCCCCAAATCAGGTGTTATCCCAGTTCCCTAATGGCCTTGTTCCCAACGACCCATATTTAGGAAAGTCTTGGTTTAAAAAATACAGTACAGGGGCTCCTGGGTGGCTCAGTCAGTTAAGCGTCCAACTTCGGCTCAGGTCATGATTTCACGTCTAGTGGGTTCGAGCCCTGCATTGGGCTCCGTGCTGACAGCTCAGAGCCTGGAGCCTGCTTCAGATTCTGTGTCTCCCTCTCTCTCTGCTCCTCCCCTGTTCACACTCTGTCGGTCTCTTTCTCTCTCTCTCTCTCTCTCAAAAATAAATACTAAAAAAAAAAAAACAAAAAAAACAGTACATGGGGGTGCCTGTGTGGCTCAGTCGGAAGAGCACGTGACTTTTGATCTCAGGGTCATGCGTTCAAGCCCCACTTTGAGCGTAGAGATTACTAAACAAAAACACAAATTCAAAATATAGAGTACATGGTTCATAACAATATCTTTCATTTGAAGAAAGATAGAGATGAGATTCAATTCAGCAAAGATGGAGAACTTACTGTGTGTCCAGTGGGCTGAGCTTTGGGGATGGGGGTTGGGGAATAAGTGAGACCCAGCACCACAGCTCCAGCTCCTGGAGCTCATATCTGAGGGCAAAGCTAACTTCAGACAAGTTAGCTCCCCAGTGGGATGAATGTCAAAGGGGAAATCAAGAAAACCTTCAGGTTCTTTAACAGGAATGTGATCCAGTTTGAGGCTTCAGTGAAATCAACTCTGAGGGAGAGAGACCTGAAATATAATCATCCTTCTTACAGAATGCAGTGATTTTTTTTAATGTTTATTTTTAAGAGAGAGAGAGAGAGAGTGGGGGAAGGGCAGAGAGAGAGGGACAGAGAATCCCAAGCACACTCCGCACTGTCAGCACAAAGCCTGATGCGGGGCTCGAACCCACAGATGTGAGATCATGACCTGAGCCCAAGTTGGATGCTTAACTGACTGAGCCACCCAGGCGTCCCTGCAGTGATTTCTTTTTTTAAGAGAAGACAGAAAAATACTCTGAGTGCTCCCATTTCCATGAATAACACCACCATTGATCCAGGTGTGAAAGTCAGAAAGCCAAGAAACCGTGTGGTAGACTTAATTTGAAGTCTCCCAAAGGACCATGCTTAATATTTGTGCCCTTGCATAATCCCCTTTCTAATCTGGACTGGCCTTTGATCTTTAACCAAAAGAATGTGGCAAAACTAGCAGCTTCCATTTTTGCACTTAGGAGAAGTCAGCTGCCATGTAAGTCCAACCACCCTGAGACCACTAAGCTAACCACATGGAGAAACCAGGCAGAGGAGAGGACAGGAGAACCAAACAAGTGAGCTGGCAGCAAGGACTGAGAATCCAGACAGAAGATCCAAGCTGAGCTGTTTGGGCCACCTTAGCTGATGGGCAGAACAGAAATAACCTGTCCCACCAAGCCCTGTTCAAACCGCCGGGTCATGAGCAAATGACAATATAGTTACTGTTTTAAGTCGTTACATTTTGGGGTAGTTTGCAGCAGTAGACAACCAAACACCTTGGCTTCCTTTGTCTTGTAACCCCTCCTTCGTTAAATCCTATCAGTTTGACCTCCAGAACATTCTAAATCCAACTACTCTCTTCATCTCCTCTGACACCATCTGACTCCCAAACTACCAGCCGCTTTTTCTGATAAAAACTGCAATAGTTTCTTAAGTAGTCTCTGTGCATCTACTCAGGGCCACTTCCAATCTGTACACCTTGCTGCAACCTGAGAGATCTTCCCAGAGCACAAATTATGTCACCCTCTCGCTTAAAATATTTCAGTAGCTTTCTTTTGCTCCAAGAATAAAAACCATCAAAGTTCTTTACGGGGTCTAATGCTTAACAAGGTTCTACCAAGTTTCTGGCCACTGACCCTGCTTGCCCTGTACATCTATCTTTTTCTTTTCTGCCAAACTAGCCTTTTTTTCTTTTTTTGAGGGTTTTTTTTTTTTTTTAATTTTATTTTTTGAGAGAGAAGAGAATGAGATCATGACCTGAGCTGCAATCAAGAATCAGACGCTAAACTGACTGAGCCACCCGGGTGCCCCCATACTAGCCTCTTAATTACTACACTCTGCCAATCCCTTTTGCCCCAGGGAACTTACATATACTATTCTCTCTTTCTGAAACCCTTTCCCACTCACCTGCCCCTGCCTGCTTTGTTAAGTGCCTCCTGGTTTATCTTAATAGGTTTCAGCTCAAAATCCCACTTCCACACAGAAGCCTTCCCTGACACTCCAGACGGGGCAAAATCTCCCTTTAAAATACTTTCATTCCAGGGCACCTAGCTGGCTCATTTAAAAGAGAATATGACTTTTTTTTTTTTTAATGTTTATTTATTTTTGAGAGAAAGAGAGCACAAGCTGGGGAGGGGCAGAGAGAGAGGGAGACAGAGGATCCAAAGCGAGCTCTGTGCTGTCAGCAGAGTCACCCCTAGGTAGAGCATATGACTCTTATTAATAGCAGGTCGTCAGTTCAAGTCCCACGTCAGGCCTGGAGCCTACTTAAAAAAAAAAAAAAAATACAGGGGCGCCTGGGTGGCTCAGTCAGTTAAGCGTCTGACTTCAGCTCAGGTTATGATCTTGTAGTTTGTGAGTTCAAGCCCCACAACAGGCTCTGCTGACAGCTCAGAGCCCGGAGCCTGCTTCAGATTCTGTCTGTCTCTCTCCCTGTCTCTGCCCCTCTGCCGCTTGTGCTGTCTTTCTCTTTCTCTTAAATATAAGTAAACATTTTAAAAAAATACCCATTCCTCTCAGCACCTGTCATAGCTATAATGTTATTTATTTGGATAATGACTTAATTTAGGATTTAAGTAAGTATTTATTTGATGATTGTCTCCCCCACTAGACTAAGTTTCATTCTGGGTTTATCTGAGCTGAACGTTAAAGAAATGACAAGTCATCTGCACATTGGCTGGAAGTGCAGCCCAAATTCTTTGAAACTACAGTGGGATGTGTCCCCTCTCCTTGAATCTGAGCCCTGAGGCCTCCTGACAAATAGAAAATAGCAGAAATTACATTGTACTGTTTTTTAGGCCTAAGCCTTAAGGAAGTGGCCATCTTCCATTTCCTTTTTTTTGTTGTTAGTTTTTTTTTTAACATTTATTTATTTTTGAGAGACAGAGAGCAAGCAGGGGAGGGGCAGAGAGAGAAGGAGACACAGAATCTGAAGCAGACTCCAGGCTCTGAGCAAGATGTCAGCACATAGCCCGAAGCGGGGCTCAAACCCACAAACTGTGAGATCATGACCTGAGCCGAAGTCGGACACTCAGCCGAGTGAGCCACCCAGGTGCCCCGGCCATCTTCCATTTCCTATCACTTTGGATGCTTTCTCTTAAACCTAATCACCATGCTATGAGAAAGCCTAAATAGCCCATGGAGAGGGACAAGAAACTTGGTCCTCAGGCTCAAATGCGTTCCCTGCTGATAGCACTAAATTTGCCAGTTATATCAATGAGCCACCTTGGAAACAGAATTTCTAGCCTCTCCTTTCCCAGTCCCCCCACCAAAATCCCATCTGATACTACATCATGGATCAGAGATGAATTTTCACTATTGAACCCCGCATATATGGAAGATTCCTGAGCAAAATGATTTTTTTTTTTTAAGCTGTAAATTTTAGGTGGTTAGTTATACAGCAACAGAAAATGGGAACATCAACCAGAAGGACAACCCTGTGCAGAAAGGCAACACTTTCCGGGGCAGGATCACAGAGCTGTTTGTGATGTCATGCCATCCTGAGTCTTACTGAGCCCTGGCCGGCCAGGAGCCTGGAGTGTTTGTTGACATACAGAGGGGGAGTCTGTGGCAGTCCTCAACCAGAGGACAATCTGTCATGTTCATGCTGGTATGCAGGGTGCAGACCTGGATCCAGGGTTCTCTCTTGCTCACAACCTTCCCTCCCCAGGGAATTGGCTGGTGGAGACTAATACACTGCAGAGTTTTGCCCTGAGGGGCAGCCTATTCCAACTTCTGGAGGTGAATGTGAATGGCAAGGGTTATCAAATTAGCATTTCAGGGGTGCCTGGGTGGCTCTGTTGGTTAAGAGTCTGACTCTTGATTTTGGCTCAGGTCATGATCTTATGGTTACGTGGGTTCAAGCCCTGCAGCAGGCTCTGCGCTGGGGATTCAGTCTTTTTCCCCCAACCACCGCCCCTCCCCTGCTCATGCTTTCTCTCTCCCCCCAAATAAATAAATAAACTTAAAAAAAAGAAGTAGCATCTCATTAAAGACTTGAGAGAGAAGAGACAGTTCAAGGGGGGAATCCAGGTATTCCTGCCCCAGAGGAATGTGCAGCTTTGTCCAGGGTGATTCAGATGAACACTCACATTCAATAGACAAAACTCCAAGAAGGCGCTGTGCTGAGCCACGCAACCTACAAGACACCTTCTAGGCCCTTGCTGTCCAACACAGTAGCCACAAGCCATTATGGCTATTTAAATTAAAATGTTAACTAATCAAAACTTTTAATAATTTAAAACAATTCCTCAAGTCTCATGAGCCACATTTCAAGTGCTAAACAGCCAAATGTGGCTAGTGGCTGCAGTATTGGACAGTGCAGATATAGACTATATCCATCACCTACATTTTATTGGATGGTACTGCTCTAGGCCCTTTAAGATTGGTCAACAGAAAAGGCCTTGCTCTCAAGGATGTGAGAACAAAAACAAGAAACAAGGAAAGATAAAACAAGGGCTACCACTGGGAGACTCACAGGAATGGTCACATTTATCAGGCCACAAATTCCAACCCCAAAATAGGTCCTTAAGGAGCTTTGGGGAGCAGCCTGAGTGGCCCACCTGAATTTTCAGCTTCCCTTCCTGGTCACTGATAATACTTTTTCCAAACTCCTTAATATAGTCATTTCTTGCCTGGGGGGTTTCAATTTCCATAACTTTAGTATCCAATATGTTCAACAAAAATGTAACACAGCATCATGGTTAAGAACATGGACTCTGAGGGGCGCCTGGGTGGCGCAGTCGGTTGAGCGTCCGACTTCAGCCAGGTCACGATCTCACGGTCCGTGAGTTCGAGCCCCGCGTCGGGCTCTGGGCTGATGGCTCGGAGCCTGGAGCCTGTTTCCGATTCTGTGTCTCCCTCTCTCTCTGCCCCTCCCCCGTTCATGCTCTGTCTCTGTCTGTCCCATAAATAAATAAAAACGTTGAAAAAAAATTAAAAAAAAAAAAGAACATGGACTCTGAAATCAAACTTTCTGTGTTAAAACCTGACCTTGGCAAGTTACTCATTCTCATAGAACCTGGTTAAGGGTATTATAACCTACTTCCCAAAGTTATTGTGAAGATCACATGAAAAAGCTTAATGGTGCCACAGAATAGTGAATACTCAGTGAATATTCGCTCCGATTTTTCCTAAGCTTATTTAATCTTATTTGGGTTTTGAAGAAAGCCTTCAATGGGGATATGATCCCCCTATATCCTCAATGGGGATGTGTGATCACTTTATCCTTGTCTACCTCCATTCTCCGTGTCTTGCATGCTCCTCTTCAGTTCTCCTGATCTCTCAGGGCCGTCCCTGGCACTTTGACATGGTGGCACCCGGCTCCAATGTGGCTACCAACAACCTGGTACCAGAGTAGGAGGACTCTTCATCTTAGGTGAGGCCACTCTCCTTTTCTGGTCTGTGCTTCCCTTCATTGCTTGGGTTCAGATTACCTAAACACTAAATGTATTCGTACTTGTAAAAGAAATCACAGGAGCCTGGAGTCTCATACTCTGGGTGAAATCCAGAGATTAGGGTGGGAGAAAGAGGGCTGTTAACGTTAAAAATGCAGGAGTTGCCTTAGCTGGCTCTTGCTTCACAGGTCTTGCAGTTTAACAGGCCCTGGGATAAGGCTAAGGGCCTTGTCTGAGTGAGGGCTGTTCACCAAACCGTGCCCCGTCTGCTCCTCAGGTCTGCGTGACGAACACAAGATAAAACAGGTGTGCACATAAACTATAAACTTAAATCCCTAAGGGTTGTTAGAACTTCCTCCACGGGAAGGCTGTGCTTTTAAGAGAGTGGCTGCTTTAAGAGGCGGGCTCCATCCCTACTAACAAAGAAAGTCCCCGCCCCCGGTTGCCAAGGTGCTCTATGGCGTCCCATCCTCATTGGTGAACGTCGGTGGGTGAGGCGCCCAGAGACATTTCCAACGAGCTGGCGGGGGGGAAAGATGGCGACGCCCCTCGGGTGGTCGCAGGGGGGGTCAGGATCAGTGTGTCTCGCTTTCGATCAACTGCGGGACGTGATCGAGTCTCAGGAGGAACTGATTCACCAGCTGAGGAATGTGGTATGCAGCCCGAAGAGCTGGGGGAGGGCCGGACCGGACACCTAAATGGCGGGGACGGGGCCAGACCCTGTCCCGATGTCGAGCTTAGAGCACATTGCCAATGGCGTCATCAGGAGGAGGCGGGGCCCGAGTATGTTCTGGCTGGTAGGGGTGGAGCCAAAAAGGGTCAAGGTCTTCATGATTATTTTCCAGGGAATTTAAACAAAATTAAGTTGCTTTCTACTCTCTGCCTGGTTGTGTAAGGCCTACTAGATATCTCCCCGTGTATTCACTGAGCCTCACTTTCCCCACTTCCAACTGGAGATGACTTCATTGGCTTCCCCGGGGTTCTCAAATGCAGGTATTGAAACTATAACGCGTTTTCCATTATGGACATCTCCTCCCCAGTGTCTAATGCAGCGCCATTTTGAGTGCAGTAAGCACAGGTTTGTCCCTTGCACATGTTAACTTAAGGGCCTGCGACCCTTTAATGCCCCTTTGCTTTTGCCTTCTGAGTCAAATCCTAGTTCATGAGTTCAAAGCATTGGAGCCACAGATTACCTGGACAGGCATGGTAAAGTCTTGGCCAGCTGAAGTTCATGGTTTTTCTGTTTTTATTTTCTATCTTGATAAGAGAGCTGGGAGATATCTCCATCTCAGAAACAAAACTGACTTAACATTATTTCTCACCCTGAGGGGTGCGTGCAGCTCTAGGCATTCAATTACCTGCAATTCCCTGAGGGTACCCAGCTCTTCTTTGCAGCTGGCCTTTGCTTGTATGTTCTCACCATCTAGAACACTTTTCTGTTCCACCCCCTCTTCTTGCCCACCCCTGTTTACCAGTCAGAGCTCATGTCTGATGACCCCTTCTCCAGAAGCAGGTCTGACCCTTCCCCAGACCAGGGGCCTCCTCTGGGCACCACAGCCTTTTGTGCTTCTCCGTCATAGTGCACACTGTGTTAGAAGTACTGGCCATGGGCTATCTCCTATATCAAACTGGTTGCTCCTTGAGGGCAGGACCTAGAGCTGAGCCTCTGTGAATCTTATGGAACCAAATTCTCCCTGTTCAGAGCCCAAGTCTCATCCTAGGTGCCCTGGGTATCATCCCATTGTCTAACCTTGGTCCTGGTCCCTAGAGAGTACCCCTTCAACACCAGCCCCAGGCCCTCCCTGAGCCAGGCTCTGTTGCAGATGGTTCTCCAGGATGAAAATTTTGTCAGTAAAGAAGAGTTCCAGGCAGTGGAAAAGAAGCTGGTGGTAAGTAAGGGCCTCTGTGGGCTCCTGATCTTCCCCCATTTCCTGGGATCCCTGTGGATGGGCACAGTTATTATTGGCCTCTGACAGCTTCCTGCCCTAGTAGTGAGGACAGAATCTTCCTGTACCCTGGCTTCTATATGCCTGTCTGAGAAATGGAGCTGTTAATGGAACCTAGGAGACCTAGGGTAGCTCAGGGGTAATGAGGTCACTGCTTTCTGTTCCTGCAGGAAGAGAAAGCTGCCCATGCCAAGACCAAGGTCCTCCTGGCCAAGGAAGAGGAGAAGTTGCAGTTTGCCCTCGGAGAGGTAGAGGTGCTATCTAAACAGCTGGAGAAAGAGAAGCTGGCTTTTGAAAAAGCGTGAGTGGGCCTTTCAAAGGGTTGTGAAGGGTTGGGGGTCCAGGCTGCCTGTCAGCCTTCCCACCCTCTCTTGTCTTATCTTCTCCACTCAGGCTCTCCAGTGTCAAGAGCAGAGCCCTGCAGGAATCCAGTAAGAAGGACCAGCTCATCACCAAGTGCAATGGTAGGCGGGAGGCCCGTGCTCCCCCCCACGCTTACATACATGGGCTCTTCCCTAACAGCGCAGTGCCTGTGTCAAGGGCAGGGTTTCACCCCAACTTCTGCCCCCGGCTGAGGATACCAGGAGGCCCAGGCGGGCCACACCATCGCAAAGGCCTTCAGGGACCAGGCAGGCCACGGAAATGAGGGAAGCAGTTGGTGTACAATATTCTTCATGGCCATAAAGGAATGGGCTCGCTCCCATTTTTCTTGAAACATACGACCTTTTAGTCCAACTTTTGTTTTCCCACTTTTGATGGGTATTAGAAATAGTGTACTTCACTCATACCTGTTACAAGAGGAACAGCAGGGCAAGCACAGTCCTATCTGGGAGCTGAATGCTAGGGACCCAGTAGGGAGGGGTAGGGACTGTGGTGACAGGAAGAGCCGTGCCCTCTCTCAAGGGCTTAGTGCCTCTGCTCTGGGGAGGAGGGGGGCAGTATTGTCAGACCCTTAAAAAAGAAACTGGAAGCCAGTTTTTCATGGAAACTTTTCTGACTTTTTAGTGTTGGCAACTGATTTAGAAATTTTAAAACTATTGTATAGGCTAAGTATAATATGTCCATAGGCCATTAGTTTTCATCTCTGCTCTGTGCAGATGTATGTGTCTCCTTGTTGGCTCACTTGGTGCCATGAGCTGTGGGGCACTTTCTGTCAGCCACCCAGTGTCTCTAGATCCCAGGAATGCCTTTCAGTTTCCCAGAACACTAAATTCCCCTTACCTGGTTTAAGGAACAGATCTGAATTCCACATGCAACATCTGCTTCATACATTGCAGCAGATTTTGAGTAGGCCAGAGACCAGAGCCCAATTCCAAAAGAGATTCAGAGTCCCTTCTGATGGATTGTCACCTGAAGTCTTGGGCACCCCATACCCACCAATCCAGCCCTCTCTCTCCCTTGGTGAGTACTCTTACTAATAAGATGCCAACAGGCCGATATCTTGATTTGACTAGGTGGGCTGACAGGCCTTGTGGCTGTTTGACCAAGGGCTCTCAGTAGGGCCTCCTGGGGCCTAACAGGCAGTCACTGCCTCTGTACCCAAGGCCACCAGACCCCACTCCTTCCTGTCTCTCTGCCTGTCCCCATACTTCCCTAAAAGAAACCTAGAGTTCTTTTCTGGTGGTACTCGAGCATTTCCTAGCGATCAGCCAAGGCCACGGGGTTCTATGTCTGCTTGTGGAAGGTGTGTGTGTGTGTGTGTATGCTATGGGGATGGAACCTGGCTGCCCTCCCCCAAAATGTCCCAGACCCCTCCAGTGGGACACAAGCCCTCACCTGAGCAAATCTCATGACCTGAGCCTCCCCCTGGCCTGTTGGCCAGGTTGGGGAACCTCCCTTTTTGTGGTTTTAGTTTGTTTTTTATACTTACATAGTTTCTTATTTTTCTCAAAGGGATTTTCTAACCATTCTCTCTGTGGGTGCTATTTATTTTAAATTCATCTCTAATTTATTTTAAAAGATTCACATAAATTTCTGATGCCTTTTCCCAAAAGAACTTCACAATCAATCAATCTGCGTGACCTGGGGAAGAAGGTTCAATAGGAATGGTCCTATGACCGAGTGAGCTCATTTTCATTCTCTTCCTTCTCCTGTGTCTTTGTCTCCTCTTTTCTATGCTGTGCATTAACTTTTTACCAAATCTTCTCTTCTGAAACCTTAAATACTTCAGCATTTCTACATTTTTTAGACCTTGTGTTCTAGTTAATGTTTGTCTAATCTTTAAAGGTGGTGGGATTTTCTTTCTAGGAGGATCAGAATTTTCCAGAGCTCCGTAAGGGTCAGTTTATGTAAATGAAGCACCGCCTCCCCCCCCATCCCTACAACCTCTTTCGATTTGATGCAAGACACAAAAATCATCCTTGCATCTAATGAGCACTTAATTTGGGGTAAGCTTTGTCACCACTGTCTCCTCTCACCTCATGCCCCTCGTTGTCCCTGTCCCCATATTACAGATGAGAAAATGGGTCTAGAAGAGGAGGCAACTTGCCCAAAGTAGCAATACTGTCTCATCAATATTAACACTGCTAAAACATCACCCTCTGTTCTCTGATCAGTTCCTGAGTTTTAACTCTCTTTCAGGAGCTGCCTCCTTGAGGGTAGGGGCCCTGTCTTCTCTCCTTAAGCCCTAGCACAAGTCTGGGCATCCAGCTGGCCCTCAGTACGTCTGGTTGGATTGAGATGACTGAACTAAGTGATGTTTCTAAGTCCTAACTCCCCAGAGGATATCCTGGTCATTCATTCCACAAATAAATTTATTGTGCACCTTCTATGTGCCAGGTACGATTTTAGGCCTTAGGGTTAAAGCAGTAAATTTAAATAATATTTATCATTATGGATTTCATGGATGTAAATCCTAGTAGAGAAGAAAAGTGAGTAAAATATGTGGTATGTTAGGTATAAGTGCTAAGAAGAAAAAGAAAGCAGGAAAAAGGGATAGGAACTATTGGGAGAGGTTGTACTTTAAACTAGGAAATGTCTTGCCAAGGGGGTGATAGCTGTGAAGATCAGCAGGAGTTAGGGACAGGAGCCATTCATCCTCCTGCCTTTGGGCAGCACTGTCCACCTCTCTGCAGAGGCCTTTTCCTGCCCTCATGTGAGTCACCTGGTCCAGAATAGAGTTGTAAAGTCACTGACACATTCAGCAGACATTGTGCCGCTCAGTCACCATCCTATCAAAACGCCATAATAAACTCATTCTTACCATGATGTTAACAGCTACTTGTGGAGAACCCCTGGGTCAGGAGAGCCAAGTTCTAAAAAGACCCATAAGGGAATGAATGCCTTATCTCAGGAAGGAGCTCTTCGGATGGGAACCACGCATTCTCCCTGCCTCTCTCCCCCACAGAAATTGAGTCTCACATTATAAAGCAAGAAGATATACTTAATGGCAAAGAGAATGAGATTAAGGAGTTGCAGCAAGTTATCAGCCAGCAGAAACAGATCTTCAGGTGAGGCGTCTGGGCTAGGCTGGGGGTTGTTGATGGAAGTAGGGAGCCAGCTCTCTGGTCCCTACCCTAGACTGTCCCCAGCCCATGCCCAGCCAGCTCCATTGCAGGAATCACATGTCTGACTACCGGATCCAGAAGCAACAGGAGAACTACATGGCCCAAGTGCTGGACCAGAAGCATAAGAAAGCCTTGGGGACGCGTCAGGCCCGGAGCCACCAACATCCCAGGGAAAAATAAAATTGTCTTCACCTTCCTGTTCTGTAGCTGTAATGCTGGACCTCTGCCTTCTCTGCTGTGGGGGTCCCCATCCCTGTGGGTTTCTGCTTCTGCCACGTCAGGCCTCACCGGTGCCCTGACTCCCAGAGAAGAGGCAGAAGGCACTCTTTTTTTTCTCCCTGCCTGCCTCCTGGGCCTTCATGACAGAAGGGAGAATCAAGTTACCAGGGACTGGGTGGGGGACAGGCCTTGGACCACTACCTTCCAGGCCACTCCTTGGCTCAGAAAAGGATGCTGCTCAAGTCTCCAGCCCCTGCCACTTCCCTCCCTCCCTTGGATAGTAGGGGGAGTGAAAGTGTGGTGGTATAGCGTAGGGGAGGACTACTTTGTTATCTAATAGGCACTGTCCTTCCTACTCTTGGTATTTAATCCCTCCCTATGTAAACAGCTCTGGTTACCCCTGGTTACCTGTAAACACCCCACCCCACTCCCAGTGCCTTGGTAAATTTAACTCTCCCAACTTGGCTATAGAGCAGGAAGGGCTGTGTGTGTGTGTGTGTGTGTGTGTGTGTGTGAAGTCCTGACCAGAGACATCAAAGATCATGGGTTCCACGACCACAATGAATTTGGGAAATCAATTTCCATCATATAATGTTATGTTATACCTGTGAATCACACTTGCACCTTCTTACACTTCCTCCAAACAGAAGCTCGAGTCTTCCCAAAGGGAAGGAAGGGAAAAGGACCATGCTATGTCTATTTTTAAGGTGGGGGAAGTCTGCGAAGGGTCTAAGACTCACTAAAGTTGCATATGCAGGGCTAGATGATAGGCAGGTTTGATCCTTTCACAAGCCATCTCTGATGGCTAGGTGATCATGGAGACATACCCAGGCAGGAGACCCACTCAGAGGCTGAGTCAGATCTGTCAAGTCTAGCCTAACCTGGGTCAGTGTGAGGATGAGTACAATGGGGATGGGGGTGCTGATGCATTTGCTCCAAGGCCACCTGGAGCCTGAATCATAGTAGGAACTCGAAGCCAGAAGTTTAAGGGTAAATGGTGCCCATTGTCATTGTCCCAGGGCTATGACGGGTGGTGACTCCTTCCCAATCTGTTCCTGTCCCCAGGGTGCTGGAGTGAGGGCCTTGCAAGTGCCTGGGAGAGCACAGAGCTCTTTCTGCCTCAGAGTCTTTATACAGGGGGCCACAGCTACCCCCAGAGGTTCCTAGGAGACCCCCACATAGGCATCCAGGGCTTGTTCTAGGTGCCAAGGCAGAATGGGAATGCTAGAGCTATGCACTCCAGCCCCATCCAGGATGTTCCCACTAAAGGCAATGGGTCCAGCCAGGGACAGCACCTACCTGAGGCCCTGGCACAACTTTCCGGATCGAGGGAGCTTACCAAGCAATGCTTTCTATCGGATTGGGGCTGATGGGTCAAGGAAGGTGGTGGGTACACCCTTATGAACTCTAGCTAGTACAAGTGATAAGGCTGGGGAGAAGGGGTGCACTGAGGTGATGGGAAGACACTGGGGGCTAAGGAGAAGATGAAATTGCTCACAAGATCTGAGTTGCCTGGTCTGAAAGTGTGGTCCTGGCCCCCTGGCTCACATTCTAATCCATACCACCATGGTCCTTGTTAGGCAGACCCCTGCTCAGCCTGTTTCCTAGCCTGTGGAGGAGTGGAGATGGGCCTAGCCCCTGGCTTCAAGTTGCACACCTGCCTTTCCCTCACCTTCATGTCAGCCAAAGCCTGGCGACGCACCCTAGGCTTCTGGCCCGCGCCAGGGGAGAAAGCTGGAAAGGTAGAGCCTAGGGCCCAAGTCTCTCCTGCTAGCGACGCCACCGCTTCGCGAGCGGACGCGGCCGCTTTAAGGCGCGGTGACCCCACGACACCCGCGGGCGGGGCGGGGACAGTGCGGGCGTCCGCGGCACCGGCCGAGGCTAACGTGAGGGAGGTAGTGCGCGGCGTCCAGCCCCACCATGCTGACCGCGTTCGCACCGCCAGCCCTGCCTGGGCTCCCAGGGCGCCTGCCTGAGGTCCCCGCCCGGCGCCAGGACTCCTCCGGTTCGTCAGGTTCCTACCACACGGCTCCGGGTTCTCCAGAGCCCCCGGACGTTGGGCCGGACGCGGAGTGCCGAGCGAATTGGCCCGGGGTGGCCCCTGCGCTGGGGGCGGGCGCGCAGCCTCGCCTGTCCGTCAGCGCCCAGAATAGCCGCCAGCAGCTCGGGACCAGCTCGGGTTTCCCGCGAGGCCCGGGCTCCGGCCCGCGGCCACCCCAGCCCCAGCTGCGCATGCTGCCGTCGGGGGAGATGGAAGTCATCTTCGGCGCCGGGGCCCTGTTCAGCCGCTCCGACGCGGCGGATAGCGAGGTGCAACAGCTCACCGCTCGAGCTTTCCGCAGCCTCTCTCCGCCCGGGCCCGCGACTCCTGCTCCAGCAACACCGACGCCTCAGGCCCCGAACGGTGGCTCCCGCTGGGCCACTTACCTGGAGCTGCGGCCCCGCGGTCCAAGTCCTGGGACCCCAGCGCAGTTCGAGTGTGTGGAGGTGGCGCTGGAGGAACGTGCCGAGCCCGCCAGACCCCGGACTGTGCCCAAGCGTCAAATTGAGCTGCGCCCCCGACCCCGGAGCCCCCCGCGGGAGGCGGGCGCGCCGCGCCCCCGACTGCTTCTGCGCACTGGCTCCCTGGATGAGTCTCTGGGCCGCCTGCAGGAAGCCGCGGATCTAGTGCAGACAGCACTGGCCAGAAAACTAAGCCCTGCGGCCCCTGCCCGGAGCAGCGCCACCTTCGGGCCCACGGGGCGGCTGGAGTGTGCGACCCGGGAAACGGCCCGCAGTACCCGAAAGGTCCTGGAGGAGGCCAGGTCTCGGCCACCCCGCGTGCATCATAGTTCAGCCCCCGCCAGGGCACCACGGCCGTGGCCTAGCCTCCGAGAGCGCGCGATTCGGCGTGACAAGCCCGCGCCGGGGACCGAGCCGCTGGGTCCGGTTAGTTCCAGCATCTTCCTGCAGTCAGGGGAGAAGATTCAGGAGGCGCACAGTCAGGAACTCAAGACTCGGTTCCCGCGAGAGACTCTGGATCGAACCATCCTGAGAGAACCGTCTCCGCCTTTTGAGTCTAGGGACCCCCGGGAGGTTCTGAGTAAGGCTGGAAAACCTAGGAGCTCGTCCCCACTGTGGCAGGCTCCAAATGGGACCGTACGGGGTCCTCACTGCCCGTCCCCCCAGAATCTGCCTCCGTGGAATCGAGCTATTCGGAGAGTAAGTAGCCCGTCGTTTCCCGAGGCATCCTCTGCCTGGGGAAATCAGGATCCTGCTATCAAGGAAACTGTCAGCAGAAGAAGCCCTTCCCCACCGATCCGTTCTCAGTGGAATCAGGGTGTTGCCAGAACAAGAAGCCCATCCCCCGAAGCTCCTTCCCTGTGGGAGGTTCCGAAACCTGCAGTTGGGAATACCGCAGAGGGCAATAGGAGCCCGTCCCCGCCGGCCTTGTCCTCACTGGAGGCTCCAGATCGTACTAATGGGACGTGGAACCCATCTCCCCAAGAGACGTGGGATCCCACACTGCAGGGCTCATCGATAGTACCTACATCGGAAGCTCTAAATGGGATAGGACAGGAGGAGCTGGCGCTGCCTAGACCGTCCGCCCCCAGGACCCCCGAGCTCACAGACGCGCAGAGTCCGTCCACGCGGGAGATGCGGAATCTTGCCTTCCGAGGCAGTCAGCCGTCGCCAGAAGTGGATGCACTCGAGCTGCCCCTCAGTCGCCTCGTGGGCACCTTGGATGCCGATGTGCACCGGGAAGTCTCGGGCCCTGGAGAAGCAGCCTCGGGACGACCGCGCGTGGCCATTCCACGGCCCCGCGACGTGCGCAAGATGGTGAAGACCACGTACGCGCCAAGCTTTCCTCCGGGAACACCAGGTTCGGGGCTGCCTGCGCCTCCGGCGGAACCCCGCGGAGAGGAGGGCGGCTCATCCAAGACACAAGAGTTCCAGGCGCTGGAGTCCCCAGCCCCAGCTCACTACACTTCTGTTTATCTGAAGGACTTTCTGCCTGTCGTGACGCACCCCTACGAGCCCCCAGAGCCGTCCCCCGACACAGTCCCCCGGGACGCTTCACAGCCCAACGGGGTCCTGAGGCGGAGAGCAGAGAACAGCACGGCAAAACCCTTCGCGCGCACTGAGATCCGCCTGCCTGGTGCACTGGCCTTGGGCCGCCGGCGGGAGGGACCTGGGGGAGTCCTGGTGCGCGGTTCTGGCGTAGAGAACCGGGATGCGGAGGTCCAGCGCCTGGTCCCTGACGGCCAGGGGCGGACCAGCCCTCTAGGAGGCGCTCGCACTTCACCCCAGCAGTCGCCCATAGGGCCAGCCGGGCCCCAACCATCCAGACCACCCTGTCCCAGCTCCCCTCAGGCGAACCCTAGCTTGAGCCCTGGGATAGCACCCAAATTGGAGACGCCTCGTGTGGCCCCCGAGACCGCGACTGCTGTCCAGTCGTCTCTCCCGCGGGAGCCCCAGGCGTCGGCAGGCAGAACGGCCCCGCCCCAGCCCCGCGCCGCGTCAGCGCCACCGATGGACCGGTCCCCAGAAGGCCCTTTCCAGGGGGCGCGGAAGCCACCTGGGACCGCGTATCCGGGGAAGGTCCTGGTGGACCCCGAGAGCGGCCGATACTACTTTGTGGAGGCGCCGCGACAGCCTCGGCTACGGCTGCTCTTCGACCCAGAGAGCGGGCAATATGTAGAGGTGCTGCTGCCGCCATCGCCCCCAGGGCCACCCCGCCGCGTCTACACCCCGCTGGCCCTGGGCTCCAGCCTCTACCCGCCCGCCTATGGGCCTATCCCCAGCCTGTCGATGCCGCCATCCCCGGGCCCGCCGGCCTTCAGCGGCCCCCCGCTACCCTGGGCCTCTGAGGCGGGGCACCTGGACGGGATGTATTATCTGCCAGTGAGTGGAACCCCCAGCCCCGCACCCCCTCTGCTCCTCTGTGCTCCACCCAACAGCTCAGGTTCAGCCCAGCCCGGCAAAGGGTCCTTGTTCCCAGTGTGAGGTCTGATCCCTCATGGTGTTGGGGCCTGTTGGTAGCCTTGGAGGTTCTGGCATCCAGTCCCCTGCCCTTCTTTCCTTCTATCACCTCTTTCTTTTACTCATCGCATCCAGTCTTCAGACCGGAAGTTACCTTCAGAGAATGTATCTGAAACTTTGGGACTGATGGAGCTGGAATTCAGAAAGTGGCTGCCTACTTCCTCCCCCAACAAAATTGTATACTCCTTTCCCAAGCATTCCCAGAGTGTAGTGTGTTTGTGTGTGTGTAAAAGTGAGGGGTCTCAAGAGTTGTCCCCAGGAGCCAATTTGAGGGGCTGTTGGGGTTTGCTAGGGGGAACAAGAAATAGGAGCAGCAGAGGGCTGGGCTGCTCCCAGAGGTAGTGAGCTGTCTGTCCCTCCCTGAATGGTGGACCCAGCTGAGGTGGAGCAGGCTAGTGAGCACTGGTGGGATGGAAGGAGAAGGACTCTGGCTAGAAACTTTGTTATTCTTTGGAAGAGGGTGTGAGCCTTGGCCTGGGAGACTGTGTGGGAAAGTGGCCAGTGCAGCCCCTAGGCCAGGCAGGGTCTGAGAAGGAGAGCTGTTGAGACAGCAGGTGGAGGCAGAGCAAGGAAGTAACATGGAAATGGTTATGGTTATGGACAGTCAGCCTGGGGATGGGGGTTGGGTGGGGAGGCAGCTATAGTCTCCAACTGGGAGCCCGAACTCTCATCCTCCCCTTAACCTCAACATCTGACTTGGCTTCTCTAAGCCCTCAGAGCTGAGCTGGCTCATCCTAGGGCCAGGAGTGGGGGGGGCTTAAGCCATCCCTACCCAGAGTGGAAAGCAGATGAAGTGAATCATCAGGAAGGACTTACAAGCAGAGCCTCTTGACCATTCTGGGTTCTGGGTGTAATGGAGGATGAGTTAAGGCTGGCAGTAAAAGGGATGCCCCTGGGGTCGGGATGAGGGCGGGGACAGAGACATGGAGCCTCAACTGGTTCAACTGCCTCAGTAACAGTTGTGGCAACCATGCCCAGAGAGGCGGTGGCTCTGCAGGCTGGGCACAGCAAGGAAGGGCCTGTGTTCTAATTGCCCTGAGATTGTAGGAGCCTCTGAGGAGACCTGAGAGAGATGAATGGGGTAGGAGATGCTCTGCATGGGGGTCTGTGTGGAGTTCTGAGCTTGAATTGGCAGAAGCTTGTTGAACTGATAAGTGATGATGTGATGAGTTTGTGGAAGAAGAGTTCCCATTAGAAGCAGTTGTTGGGGACAGAGATGGATGCCTTACTTAGGTTCCAGGCCTCTGGGGGGTCTGGGTCCCTTGAAGTCTACCTGTCTGCCTCTCTGCCTTGGACTGGAAGCTGACCAGGAGAACTATGAGTCAGAATAACCTGAACATCATCTTATGGCCAGAGATGCTGGTTCTGATGACATGAAGGGCCCTGGGCTGCTCCTGGTCCCCTCACCTCATCCTGGTGTGCAATAAATCACTGACCCAATGAGCCATGATGGTCGGAATGACTAGTGTAACTTGTCTGATTTCTGATTTCCTATCACAACCCCTAACACCTCCCATAATGCTCTTCCATGCCTTGGTATGGCCCTCAGGCTCAGGGAAGGAGCCCATGTGTGTCTTTCGTGTGCCGTGGCATCCTTGCCTCAGCAAACTTGCCTCCCAGGGAGGGAGCCCTAGGCTGGCAGCCATGCCTGTGACCTAATTCCTCCTGGTGGCTGAGTGGCCAGTGGCTTTGGGGTCAATCAGGTTTGGATTCCAGTTTCAGTATGGCCCTTGTAGCTGTATGGTCTTGGATTTGTCACTTCTCTCTGAGCCTTCATGTGCTCATAAAAATAACACTAACCAAGTACCTCTTCCCCCAAGGTACTCAGGACAGTGCCCACTGAGTTGCCAGATCCCAGGACATGGGAGGTATCAGCTCCCATGTGTTCTTGCCCACGCTCAGTCCCCCTCCTTACATCATTGTTCCCTATCTGTGAAATGGAGTTGAGTTGGCTGAAGCAAGGATCCCACTAGAGGAGGTGCACACGTGGCATCTTCAGGGCCCTGGGGGAAGGGAGAGAGTGGGAGGGGTGAGGTGTTGGTTCCCCATTGGTCGGGTCAGGAGTTCCGGGGCGGCCCCCACTGCACACATACACATGCACACCTGCACCCCAACCACAGCCCATGCTCACTGAGCCAGCTCCACAAACCATGAGGCTGTCACTGACACTGACACTGCTGCTGCTGGGAGCCTGGGGCATCCCAGGGGGCCTTGGAGACAGGCCTCCACTCACAGCCACTGCCCCGCAGCTGGACGATGAGGAGAAGTACTCAGCTCATATGCCTGCTCACCTGCGCTGTGATGCCTGCAGGGCGGTGGCCTACCAGGTGAGTACCTCCCCCCAGCAGTTCCCCTGACCCTATCCAGGCCCCTCTTGAAGACAGTCCCCTCCTTCTACCTCAGATTCTACTATTGGCTTTTGATTTCTTTTTCTCTCTTTTTTTTTAATATTTATTTATATATGTGAGATCATGACCTGAGCCGAAATCAAAAGTGGGACGCTCAACTGACTGAACCACCCAGGCGCCCCTGGCCTTTGATTTCTAAACTCTCAATCCCAGGGTATCGAGTTAGATTCAGCCTTCCATGATATTTCCACCTTCACCTCACCTAAACCTCCATGCCTCAGTTTACCCATCTCTCTGCCCAACAGCAAGCAGATTATCTGGGACACCCATTCCACAATATCTTGAGACTCTAGGGAGTCACGAGCTTGTCCCCTTGGACTCTTTCTTTTCCAGGCTTATCCTCAGGTTGGGGCTTCTTCCCAAAATATGACCAGGGAGCACTGGTGTATATGTGCATGTGTGCATGTGGGTTGAGTACATGAATATATGAGTATGTGTGTATCTCTTGTTCATGCACAAGCCTGTCAAGCATGCCTGAATATCTCTATGGGGGGAGGGGAGCCTATGAGCACACGTGTCATTGAAGACTGGGCTCTGGTTTTTTTTTTTTTTTCTTTTTTTCTTTCCTTCTTGTGGTTTAAGAAGAAGAATGGCTCTGTCAGCTAAGCATCGACTTTTGGTTTCAGTTCAGGTCATGATCTTGCATTTTCTGGGCTTGAGCCCCATGTCGGGCTCTGCACTGACAGTGCAGGAGTCTGCTTGGGATTCTTTCTCTCTCTCTCTCTTAAAAATAAATGAATTTAAAAAAATAAAATAAAATATCATGTGCTGATGGGCAGGTGTGCCCTGGGGAAGGAGGCCCAGTGCTCAGGCCTAACTTTCCACTTCAGAGTCTCCCACCCACCCCATTCCAGGGAAGTGGATCCTATCTCAGCAGACCCAGTCTCAGCTTTCCGAGCCTGAGGGAGGGCCATGAAGCCTGTTCACAGGAGTTTCCTGCTCAAAAGGCTCACCTCACTTTCTCCCGGAGACCCAGGCTCCTGTCTGCCCCTCTCCCACCATTGAGCAGTCCAAAAGTCCTGGCTCTCAGCCCCTCCTTGTTCTAGATGTGGCAACATTTGGCAAAGGCAGAGGCCAAGCTTCACACCCGGGACTCAGGAGGGCAGCAGGAGCTGAGTGAATCAGTATACACAGACATCCTGGACCAGAGCTGCTCCCAGACCTGGCAGGGGTGAGTCAAAAGTCTGGTCCCTACCACCCTCCCCCAGGGGAAGGGATGATGGGTAGAGGTTCTCATTCTCCCACTCACGCCAGACACACAATCCACTAGGGCTCTGGTCTAAGGTAGGGGGCTGGCTGTGAGGCAGTCTGAGCTCTGGAGCTAGGAGCAAGTAGAATCGTAGGTGGCCAGGATATATGGTTGCTGTGTGACCTTGGGCCAGGGGCTTTCCCTCTCTGGTCCTCAGTTTTCCATCAGGGAAGATCAGAATCTGGGCTCTGGCTTCAGCAAATGCCCAGTGTGCTCAGCGTCATGTGGGGATGGATCCCTTGCTGGCAGGGCTCCCACTAATGCTGAATCTCTCCTCCCCACTGCTTCCAGCTACGGGGTCCGAGAAGTGAACCAGGTGAAACGTCTCACGGGCCCAGGACTCAGCAAGGGGCCAGAGCCAAACATCAGCGTGATGATCACAGGGGGCCCCTGGCCCACCAGGTGATGGCAGGAATGGGGGGTGGAATGGAGACTTTGGAGCCTTGATCAGCCCCCTGTGGGGCAGGCAAAGTCTGAGGCTCTTGCTGGGCTCCCCTAGGCTCTCCATGACATGTTTGCACTACCTGGGGGAGTTTGGAGAAGACCAGATCTACAAAGCCCACCAACAAGGCCGAGAGGCTCTGGAGGCGTTGCTGTGTGGAGGCCCCCAGGGGGCCTGCTCAGAGGAGGCACCTGTCACGAAGACAGAGCTCTAGTCCAACTGCTCCTTCCCCTTCCTGGTCAGCCCCTGAAGGGAGCTGGGCTTCCTCTGGATCTGTCCTACTCCTTTGTGCAGGCTGCCTGGAGGGCAGGGAGGCCATGCTTTTCTGTGCTGCCATGGCCACCACCCCCCTCCTCAGGCTTTAGAACACTGGGGCCTGGTGTGTGAGGCGAGGCCTTCCCTTCTGGACTCAAATAAAACCCAGTGACCTCCATTTCTTGATTCCTTCCGTCTGCAAAATGTGCTCATGGGGCTGGAAAGTCAGACTTTGGTATTTCTGCTGAGGTTGTACCTAGAGAGGGCCAAATACACTTCCATACAGTTTTCCAGAGGTAGGTGAGACCTGTCATGGCTAGAAATGTGAGCAAGCTGTCAAAGGCATATGGAATCTGTTATATGAATGATAAAACCCAGATCCATCAGGAGAGAAAAGGAAAACTCCATGAGCAGACTACCTGTGGACACGCCTACTTAGCACTCTGCTATCTGTGCCCCTCCCTGAACACTGGTCTAACTGGGTCTATGCCCAGCAGCTGCTCAGTTTCCAGACTCTACCTCTGACCCTAGCTGGCATGATTGAGCCCTAGGTGTCTGCCTGGGACTGGGGAGGGCAGGGTTCCTGGAACGTGCTGGATTCAGTATCTTGATTCTAAGTCCCGCTCTCCCCAGAAATTCTTCTAGCCTGAGACCTTTCCTTAGCAATGGAGGAAATGGTTCCACCTGGGCCCCACCTAAGTCTGGGAACCTGTGGGCAGGCAGTGCTATACCTTGTAGTTTCTTTTGTGGGTGTCTCTCTGATCTGCTGAAGCCCTGGGAGGTGGACAGAACAGACACTCTAATCCCCAGTTGACAGACACCGAAACCAAGGCTTAGAAAATAAAAGAGGCTCAAACCAAGTCCAAGTTTGAGTAGTGACAGGTCTGGGAGGGGATTCAGATTTGGGGAATTGGGGGGGAAGTCATTGCTGGAGGAATAGGGGTGCCCCAGGCAGGACCTGACCCCTCCAGATTTTATGAGCTATACTGCAGCCTGGTCCCCTACATTCCATTACCTGGTCCCTATCTGCCTGAGGCCCCTCCTCCCTGGCCTTCACCCCAGGAGAGAACCCCTAGTCACCAGGAAGAGAGCCAGGGCCCAAGGAACCAGCTGAGCTGCCAGTGTATTGGGTGTGGAGATGGGATCCTATGACATGGATCTGTGTGGCCCTGTGATTACATGGAGTGATTTATTTATTTTTTTTTGAGGTTTTTTTTTTTTTAATTTTTCTAAAGTTTATTTATTCTTGAGACAGAGACAGAAAGCGCAAACAGGGGAGGGGCACAGAGAGAGGGAGACACAGAATCTGAAACAGGCTCCAGGCTCTGAGCTGTCAGCACAGAGCCCGACAAGGGGCTAGAACCCACTGACTGTGAGATCATGACCTGAGCCGAAGTCGGACACTCAACCAACTGAGCCACCCAGGCGCCCCTACATGGAGTGATTTAGATACACTGCAGCACAGTCTGAGTGCAGTGGATCCATTTGTTTGTGTACCTGAAACCATGTACAACATATCTGCCTTGTTTCTGTGTGTGTGGCATGTGGCTGGGTTGAACTGAATGTCTGTGGGACTTGTGCACCTAAGTGTAAGGGGTGGAGCTCAGTCTCCATCCATAGCCCCCTGGGGAGTACTGGGGTGGAGAGAGGCAGGTGGGGAGGAAAATGCTAAGGAGAAGTTTGAAGCTTCAAACTGGTCAGACGACTTTGGGGAACCTGGCAGCAAGAGCCGAGAAGGGAGAGGAGAAGATAGGCAGACAGAGGAACAGCTGGGGACTGGAGAAGCTGACGACGGATTCACGGCCGTGGGATGAAGCTGCTGCCCAGGTGGAGAGCACTGCTGCCTGTGGGTCCTTGGAACAGGGCCTGGCCGTGGGCACAGCAACCCAGAAGTAGGTGGGCCCTGGAGGGCTGGGGCTGGGGCAGCCCAGAGGGAAGCAGAACCAGGAACTTTAGGTCCATCCCCACCAGCTGAAGAGCCTCAGCTCCTCAGACCCTCCCAACCACCTTTAGCCCCCAGGTCCCATGATCAGGCTGGTAGGCCTGCCAGGAGGAGAAGACAGGCTGAGTCGAGGGCAGGTTTCAGTGACATGCACTCACACAGAGCCCAGTGCTTAGAAAGGCCTTATATTTGGTTTAATATTCTACTACTGCTGTGTTAAAATTCATAATGCTTTTGGAACGGGGGTCCCAAATTTTCATTTTGCACAGCGGCCTGTGAATTATGTAGCCAGTCCTGCCCGGGAGGGGAAGGGAATCATTGTCTTGACATAGGGAACAGGCAAGGCTGGCCCATCTGTTTTGGGCCTCTGAGAAACTGAGGGATTAGTGGCTGTGTGGGGAGGGCAGGCCTTTATCAAATTTAATGGCTGATTTATAGCATGAGCTCCAGAGTTCAGGCCAACCTGAGTTTTTGGAATGTTTTTCTAAAATCATGCACCTATGTGGCCTTGGTCAGATCACATCTCCTAGATCTGTTTCTTCAGCTATAAAAGAGGTTAATACCGCCTAGTGCCTGGGGTTAAACACGGCAGTACATAGCAATTGCTTGGCATACAGTCATTCCTCATTAAAGACAGTGGTTATGGTAATGATAATTATTAACTTGTTATTGTGTGACCTAGTAAATGCCCCCCGCTACTACCACCTCACCCTGGGGTTGGTAAACTTCCCAGACTGCCCACCCCTCACCAGCACTCTGACCCTCTCTTGGAAACAAGAACAGGTCCCATGCCCAGGCTCAGGTGCAGTCAGGGAAGGGCGTGCTCAGACGGCAGAGGCTTGGGTGGCCTTTACCACCATGGCCAGAGTTAATACGTTATCTCCGCCCAGGTCCTCCTTTCGCAATCAGAGCTGGGGATCTGGTTACAGATTTACTTCAAACAATGTCTGATGTGTGGACTAAAGTCCTTCTTGGCCTTCGTAAAGCCAATCCCCTCTTTTCCTCAGGAACCGCTCACACCTGTGCCCCAAAGATGAGGGCCCAGGAGGACCCCGAGGGCCAGACACAGGTGCTGGGGAACGGGTGGGACCTGGGTGGGGGGCAGGGTTGGGTGGGAGCTAGAGAGCCTTCTTAGGCCTTCTCCCGGGAAGCAAGAGACAAAAGTTCTGATGAACTTGATCGAGAGTGACTATCCCAAGCTGAACGTAGCAATTGGGGGATGGTGTGTGGGTGGCAGTGGGTGCAGGGGTCATCAGCTTTAGGACTGGCGGACTCCAGCTTGAGGGCCAGCAGGGACCCAACCTCTCCCACCGCCAGGGAAACCCCGAGGACCTCCAAGGGGGCAAGAGTGAAACCACAGTGTGCCCAAGAGGGCCTGTCCACAGACTTCAGCCTTCTTGGTCCCCTCCTCTGTTGCTCCCCAAGGCATTCTGACTTAGGGGCCCATCCCCTTGGTTGGAATGCCCTGGTCCCAAGCCCTCCAGGAGCCAGCAGAGTGGACTCATCCCTGCACAAAGGAATGTGAAGAGCGAGCAGGGAGTAGCCAGGCCAAGCGGCAGTTGGGTGGCTGAACCGAGAGGGAGGGTGTGGTTTGGACCTCTTTCTGAGGATCTGACAGCCACTTGGGCTACCTGATTGATTCTGGAGCAGAATGGACTTAGCTGGTCCTCATCACTCCACCCTGAGTTCCTTCTCTCTGCTGCCCCAGCATGAGTCCCTGGGCTCAGCAGGGACCTCCACGAGGGATCCCACGATGTCCCTGCCTACAGAACCCAAGTTTGACATGTTGTACAAGATTGAGGATGTGCCACCCTGGTACCTGTGCATTCTGCTGGGCTTCCAGGTGGGCTTCTCGGGAGGGCTTCGCCACCCCCACTCTGCATGCTCCCCAGAATCCCCACCCCTTTCCGGGCCAACAAGTTTATCTTGGGTAACAGGAAGAGAAACCTAAGGTCAGCAACAGTGACGGTCACCAAGCAGGGGTGGGGAGGGGGTCTGATGGAGCCTGAGAGATTATCCCCAGGAACATGTCACCTGCCAGGCAGAGTGGCAGTCACAGGGAAGAGGACTCACTCCACTGAAGCCACAGGAATAACTTGGAGGCAGATTACTAACCCAGAGAGAGGTGAGGCGTAGGTCTCTGGGAATCCCTTGCAGGAGTATCAGCCCTGGGTGAGCTGCCAGGGGCAGCATGGGTTCAGGCCCACGGAGGCAGGCATAAGGATGGTTAGGACGCCCCTGTTTCCCTTTGAGCCCTATGGGCCCCACCTCATACACTCTCCCCCCCCCCCCCCACCATCCCCCAGCATTACTTGACATGCTTCAGTGGCACCATTGCTGTGCCCTTCCTCCTGGCTGAGGCACTGTGTGTGGGCCGCGACCAGTACATGGTCAGCCAACTCATCGGTACTATCTTCACCTGCGTGGGCATCACCACCCTCATCCAGACCACACTGGGCATCCGGTGAGCTGTCCTGCCTCTGCCTCCCCACCCTCAACATACACAGTGATCCACACAGTGGGAGAAGGTGTTTTCTCTGAGGGCTGTTTCTTTGGGGGAAAAAGCTGCTATCTGTCACCACCCGCTACTCCTACTCCCAAGCCAGCCTTAGAGCCCGTAAGCTGGGATCCCACATTAGGCCCCTGACGTTCCTCAAAGGCGAGAAGTCTGCGGGTTTAAGGGAATATACCCTAGCTGGGCTCTCCTCCTGTGAAGCCCTACTCTGGGTAATCAGGACCACCCACTCCTCCCTTTTAGGGCCTGTGTGGGCTTCTTCAGTGGCCTGTTGCCCAGGGGCCCCTGCCCCTGTGTGCACAGCTCTAGGCTTGGGTGGCCACAAGATGGTTGTTTTTGTGACGGGGGGATGGAGGAAGGTTGTGAGTGGGGCTTGGATGCAAGAGCTGAGCTGTTTGCTTCCCTGTACATGGCCCCTCACAGTGCAGGAAGTGGGGTTGGGAAGGAAAGGGAGCATGTTGTAGGCCAGAGACTGCATTTGTTTTCTCCCTTGGGCCCCCAAAACGTTAGAGGCCTGCCTGGGGCCACAGCGACTTCTCTCAGCTTTGCCCTGCCCTTGTCCCTGTGTCTCTGTCCCTGGATGTGATTCTTTCTTTCCTTCTCTCTGTGCCCCTCTCTCCCCATCTCCGCTGTCTCTGTGTCCCTGCCCTCCCCTGGCCCTGCCCTGTTGCTCTTTGCCTCTCCTTCCAGGCTGCCGCTGTTCCAGGCCAGCGCCTTTGCATTTCTCGTCCCAGCGAAAGCCATCCTGGGCCTGGAGAGATGGAAATGCCCCCCAGAAGGTGGGCACACTTCTGGGGTCTGTGCTGGAGAGGGGAGGCCCAGGGGCCTGGAAGTCTGGGCGACTGTCCTGAGTCCAGACACCAGACTGCATTCATGGCAGCACCTTCTCTTCTTCTCTGTGTTCCCTGGCTATGTGTGTGTCCCTGTCTCTGATCCCAGAGGAGATCTACGGTAACTGGAGTCTTCCCCTGAACACTTCTCATATCTGGCACCCACGGATACGTGAGGTGGGTTTGTACCTGGGTAGAAGGGATCTGGACCTGAGTAGGGGGCTAGTTGGGAGTGAGGGCCAATGATGAGTTGGAGGATTCAAGGAGGTGGTCCAGGACCTTTTTTCTTTTTTTTTTTTTTTTTAATGTAGAGGTCATAGCCTCTAAACAGTGACTTATAGTACCATTATTTGCTTTTCCAGGTCCAGGGTGCAATCATGGTATCCAGCATGGTGGAGGTGGTGATCGGGCTGATGGGGCTGCCTGGGGCCCTGCTCAGCTACATAGGGCCTCTCACGGTCACCCCCACGGTCTCCCTCATTGGCCTCTCTGTCTTCCAAGCTGCTGGCGACCGAGCTGGCTCCCACTGGGGCATCTCAGCTTGGTGAGCAGGCATTAAGCCTGATCTTTCCCAGCCCCAGCCCTTTCACCCCTTTCGTGTCCTGGCCCCAGTCCAGCCTACCAGCCATCTTTCCTTTGTGCCTCTGCCCCCAGTTCCATTCTCCTGATCGTCCTCTTCTCCCAGTACCTGCGTAACCTCACCTTCCTGCTGCCTGTCTACCGTTGGGGCAAAGGCCTCACTCTCTTCCGCATCCAGATCTTCAAGATGTTTCCTGTGAGGAGCTGACAGACAGCTGGGGCTGGGACTAGGGCAGGGGCTGGACCTGGGGCCAGGGCAAAGGTCGGGGGGCGGTCAGGTCCAGGACAGCAGAGGAGCTAGAGCCAGAGCACAGGTGAGGTCCCAGTCAGCGGCTAGAGTAGGTATTGGGGTCCAGGTCTGAGCTGGTGTGGGGGCGAAGGCTAGGGCTGGGGCTGGGGCTGGAGCTGGAGCTAGGGCTGCGGTAGGGGCTGCTTAGCCTGGACCAAGACTTCCAGGGCCCTCAATGCTCCCCTCACCCCACCCCACTTCAGATTGTGCTGGCCATCATGACCGTGTGGCTGCTCTGCTATATCCTGACCCTGACGAATGTGCTGCCCTCAGACCCCACAGCTTATGGATTCCAGGCACGAACGGACGCCCGAGGGGACATCATGGCTATTGCGCCCTGGATCCGCATCCCCTACCCCTGTGAGACACCCCACCTGGGCCCTTCCACTTCCAGCTAAGACCATCCATGATGGTCCCTGATGATCCCAACGCAGCCAGTGATGCACTTGGCATTAGCTGTACATTTATAGTGTGGCAGGCAGAGTGGTATTTTCCTCAAAGCCTCACTCCAGCTTCATGACTCTGAGTGATCCCAAATAAGCTCCCACAGCTGTATAGCTCCCACCCCAGCGTGAGACATCTTAACCCCCACATACTGTCTTGTCCACTCCCTGCATCCCAGAGGTTACTGCACCCATCCTCCCTTCTCCCTCCCTATCCAGGTCAGTGGGGCCTGCCCACAGTGACTGCGGCTGCTGTCCTGGGAATGTTCAGTGCCACACTGGCCGGCATCATTGAATCCATCGGAGATTACTATGCTTGTGCCCGCCTGGCTGGTGCACCACCCCCTCCAGTACATGCTATCAACAGGTATGGCCACCTGTCCTCTCCAATATCTGATCCCTCAGGGGCCATTCAGGAAGCAAATGTAGGGACAAGGTTGAGTCTCAAAGGTGTGGAGTTGGTCAAGTCACTAATACTTTCCAGATCTCATTCTCCTTACTTATGAAATGGAATACTCACATCACTCACTCTGAGTGTCACCAGTAGTTGAGATAAAGACGCCTAAGGGAAACTGTGGTCATTGACAACCTTTCATGTGCATAGCCCTCCATGTGTATTCTCTTATGCAATCTAACGACTCTGTGAGACAAGGTACCCTTATTGTGCCCATTTTACAGATGAGGAAATTGAAGCCCAGAGTCGCCTAAGGGAGTAAGTTCCAGGGCCCTGGGACTAGCGCTCGGACGTGGGCTCTTGGCTCCCAGACCCACCTCTGGCCTGGAGTGGGGAGTACTACGGACAGATAGTTGCAGCTTGCCCAGTCCCCAAGAAGGCGAGCAGCCCGCCCAGGGTGATGGGAGGACATAAGCCAGGGCAGAGGCTGGACCGAGGCCCAAACTCACCCTTTCCTTATAGGGGCATCTTCACGGAAGGCATCTGCTGCATTATCGCAGGTCTGCTGGGCACAGGCAACGGGTCCACCTCGTCTAGTCCCAACATTGGCGTTCTAGGGATTACCAAGGTGCCAAGACAAGCCGGAGCGGCACAAAGCCCCACCCCCATTCCCTGTGCCACAGACTTGCCCCAAGCTTCCCCCACTTTGGCCTAGCCACGCCCTGTCTTCGAGAGGTCCCGCCCCGCATCAAGCCCCGGCCCTTTTGTGCTCACTTTTATAACAGGCCCCGCCCACCTTCCTGTCCTCTCGACTCATCCCGTCAGGCTTCGCGCCTGGAGTCTAACCCTGCCCCCCGACTCCCTTGCAGGTGGGCAGCCGGCGCGTGGTGCAATATGGTGCGGGCATCATGCTAGTCCTGGGCACTGTTGGCAAATTCACCGCCCTTTTTGCCTCGCTCCCTGACCCCATCCTGGGGGGCATGTTCTGCACCCTTTTCGGTGAGTGCCGCGTGTGCGCCGTGGGTCTCTGCGCGGTCGCGGAGTGGTGGAGCCCATCGGGCCTGCGGGACACCTTCAGCAGTTCTCTTGCGCCCTCAGGCATGATTACGGCTGTGGGGCTATCCAACTTGCAGTTCGTGGACATGAACTCCTCTCGCAACCTGTTCGTGCTCGGATTTTCCATGTTCTTCGGGCTCACGCTGCCCAATTACCTGGAGTCCAACCCCGGCGTCATCAACACAGGTGCCTCCGCTAGTCTGAGTATCTCGGTCGATAGGGGAGGTATGGTGGGCTCGACTCTGGGCACAGCTCCCTCGGTCAAAGGCACCATAGGACAGAACCACAGATCCTGCCCAACTCTAGACGTGAACCAGAAGCTGAGAAGTGATTAGCAACTGTCCTTTACTAAGACACTTTCTATGGACAGCTATGGAGCTTTACATGTGCTCATTTAATATTCACAACAGCTCCAGGAGACAGATAGTATTATCATTTCCACCTTACAGAAGAGGAAAGTGAGGCTCAGAGAAGTTAAATGATTTGTCCCAAAATAAGTAGCAATTGGCAAAACTGGGATTTGAATCCAAGGGTGGGACAGGGTATAGATAGGTTAGAAAGTTGGGGTTTGTACCACTTCATCTCCCTGCCCACTCAAGGAAGTCAGTAAACTCCACAAGTGGGGACAAAGTCCCTGAGCTCTGGTCTTCAGGTGAGGCCAAGATGTCCACTGGCCCTTGACCTATTCCACAGGCATTCCTGAAGTGGATCAGATTCTGACTGTGCTGCTGACCACAGAGATGTTTGTGGGTGGGTGCCTCGCTTTCATACTGGACAACACAGTGCCAGGTATGGGTCACCTCTGGGAGGGAAACAGAACTAGGCTGGGCTCACATGCACTCTAACAAATGGTCCCTCGATCAGAAGTGTGGCCAGGACCCATGCAATGCAGGACGTGCAAGGAGAAACAGGAAGTTTGGGCTGGTGGAGTGCCCACTGGCTGGACGGAGACTAGTGGCTAGACAGTGGTACAGTCATGCCTCATAGGTCTTGAAGAGGATGGGTCTAGAGAAGTCATTCTGGGGCCCTGTGAGTTGTTTCCTTCCAATTCTTGATAGCCAGGTTGAGGGGTGCCTTTGGTAGCCTTTGCTTTCTTAGATTAGGGCAGATACAAATGAAGCATCGGTTTGTTGGCAACACCCACTACCAAGTAATACTAGCTACTAGAAGGGCCCCTAACATTTATTTCTCTTTGATGTTACGGCTTTTTGCAGGGATTGTGGAAGATAACTTAGTGAGTCCCTGAGAACCCTCCTGGCTCATGTTTATGTTCCCTGTAAAATATAAAAACTGTCACCAGTTGCTTATGAGTAACAAGCACAGTTAACGTTTACCAAAGGTCTACTATGGGTCAGGCATGAAACTATGTGTCTCATTTCATTCTCAAAGACTATCCTGGGGGCGCCTGGGTGGCGCAGTCGGTTAAGCGTCCGACTTCAGCCAGGTCACGATCTCGCGGTCCGTGATTTCGAGCCCCGCGTCGGGCTCTGGGCTGATGGCTCAGAGCCTGGAGCCTGTTTCCGATTCTGTATCTCCCTCTCTCTCTGCCCCTCCCCCGTTCATGCTCTGTCTCTCTCTGTCCCAAAAATAAATAAACGTTGAAAAAAAAAAAAAAGACTATCCTGGTAGATACTATCAACACCATTTCACAAGGAAACAGAATCAGAGAGGTTAAGTGACTTACCAAAGTTCACAGCATTTGAAGATTTAACAGGTTGCAAATCTGGGATTTTTACCAAGTCCATTTGATGCAGTCTAGGACTTGTGTCCCAACAATTGCACCATACTGCCTCTGTAGAGGGTTTCGGGGGATCTGATGGATCAGGGAAAGCCCCACGGAGGCAGAGGTTAAAGACTGCATCATTCCAGGAAGATGAGGGATGGAAGTAGAAGGATGATGGCCCTCCATCGCCCACCACTTCCCAGCCTGAACACAGCTGCAGGGTTGGAGGGCAGGCAAGGCCTAAGTGCCATGGCACTTTTAGGAATTCCAGACAGCATCAGATGATGAGAGAACTCTTGGTAGCAGTTACCCCATGGACTAACAGGTGGTACCCGCTCCTCCCCATTTAGAAGGCTGGCTGTGGACATGAGAAAGAGAAGTGGCAGCCTCTATGCTCATGGAATCTGAGGAGGTAGAGGGCATCAGCTGGACTGTATACTGACGGACTTTGTGATTTGGGTAGCTGGATTAAGCTACCTCAGATTTTAATAGCCTCAGACTGCCTTGCTGAGATTCTCACATTCCCATCCTTCAACCCAACTCCCTATCAGCAACCATGACTACCAGGGATCATTATACATGTTATGCCCCATAATCCTTTTTTGTTTTAATGTTTGTTTTGAGAGAGAGAATGCGAGCACACAAGCAGGAGAGGGGCAGAGAAGGAGAGAGAATCTCAAGCAGGCTCTGCGCTGTCAGCACAGAGCCCGACAAGGGGCTCAGCTGCACAACCAACTGTGAGATTGTGACTTGAGTCAAAAATCAAAGAGTTAGACACAACCGACTGAGCCACCCAGGAGCTCCATAATCGTCAATAGTCCTTCAGTGTGCGTTGTTGAGGAATCTGAAGCTGAGTGATCAAATCACTTGCCTGATTCAAGTTGCCTAATTGCCAACCTGAATTCAAACCCAGGTCTGGTTAAATCAGAAGCCGGTCCTTAATCATGGAATTACCTGTATACAACTTTCTTCTGTGTGATGCACATTTTGCTGATGGGCCGCCTTGCATTTTCTTTCTTTCCCCATCCACAGCAGAAACTAAGAGGGGTAATTTAGTTCAAGAAATGCTAGTGGGGCTAGTGGAAGTCTCTTTCTACTCACACTGTATCAGTCTTTTCTAACCTCAGCCCTCTTGTAAAAACCTCAGAGATCTCACGCACTGCTTTCCTGCCTCTTGAGGAAATACTCCCCTAGATATAAATAATCTTTTATGTATCCATACCTCCAACAAAGATTTTACTTAATAGCTTGACTTTCTGAGGTTTGTATTATAAAAGCAAGTGTATTTTCTAAATATGGAATCATAATATTGAATATTAATAATGATTATAGTGTTTGTGAATATCCCTGCTTGGCCCCAAAGCGGGTCTGGGCACTATCTGGTCCCCATCAGCTTAGCACACACTAGCTCCACACTAGAGATGTAAACTGACCATTACTTAACCTTTCTGCCTGTTTCTTCATCATATAAATTTGTATAATAGTACCTGTATACTTCCCACAGGAATGTTTTGGAGAAATGAGATAAAGAAATGAAAGCACTTAGCACAGAGCCTGGTACACTATAGATACACAATAAATACTAAGTATAACCAGTACCTTTTAGGGTTTCCTCGAGCTCTTGCCAACTTAGGAGCTGAGAATTGTGGATTCAGTAACTTTTCAGTCCCAGAAAATAATTGAGAATGAAGACCATGGATTCCAGAAGTCTGCCTTAGGACTGGGTTACGGGAAGGGGAGGTAGTGGATTGTTGCTGGCCCTGGTAATTTCTCTGTCCTCTTCCAGGGAGCCCAGAGGAACGAGGCCTAATACAGTGGAAAGCTGGGGCCCATGCCAACAGTGAGATGTCTACCAGCCTCAAGAGCTATGACTTCCCCATTGGGATGAGCATGGTAAAGAGGATTGCCTTTCTGAAATACATTCCTATCTGCCCAGTCTTCAGAGGATTTTCAAGGTCAAAAGCCCAGCATCCAGTTCCAGAAGACACTCCAGATAATATACATACTGGGTCTGCGTGCACCAAAGTCTGAAAAATTACTTCTAGGAAAGGTAGGATGTGTTAAGATGGTCTTTTGTGGGAGGGTTGAAAAATCATATTCTTATGCTTTAACCAAAGAAAAACAAAACTACTCAATTTCCACTTTTGTGACCTATTTCACAGTCTTTAAGGGGAAAGTAGATGGGTACAAAGTGAAAATATGGATTCTGAATGGAATTCCTTAGTTATTTCATAATGAGAGTAGAACTTCCCAACTGATGTGGGTCACTAAGAAGTTACAAGTATGCTGGGGCGCCTGGGTGGCGCAGTCGGTTAAGTGTCCGACTTCAGCCAGGTCACGATCTCGCGGTCCGGGAGTTCGAGCCCTGCGTCGGGCTCTGGGCTGATGGCTCAGAGCCTGGAGCCTGTTTCCGATTCTGTGTCTCCCTCTCTCTCTGCCCCTCCCCCCGTTCATGCTCTGTCTCTCTCTGTCCCAAAAATAAATAAACGTTGAAAAAAAAAATTAAAAAAAAAAAAAGAAGTTACAAGTATGCTGACACACTGACCCCTTCAGCAGTCTGAGTATCTAGGCAGGAAATGGGTCAGCTGCAGCCCGTGAACCATAAACTCTAGCCACAGATAGCCCCATCCTTGCACTCCAGTATGCTAAAAAAAAAAATAATACTTTATGACATGGAATAGGTTGAGAAATACTGACAATGCACAAGAACACGAAAAATCCTCTCAGGGGCACCTGGATGGTTCAGTGGTTAAGCGTCTGACTCTTGATCTCAGCTCAGGTCATGATCTCAGGGTTGCAGGTTCAAGCCCTCCGTTGGGCTCCTCTCATATATGCTGCCTTGTTTCAATAATGATCATAAAATAAGAACCCCAAAATCAAAACAGGATGACTTCAATTACCTTAAAACTATGACACACAGGCCCTAATGGGGTGATCTGTCCAAAGGGCTTCAAAATGGAATAGCTGATGCTCTGAAACTTTCCATCTCTACCTGTAATGCAGATGTCTGATTCCAGTTAAACAGCTAAGTAGTTTTAATGTGTAGTTTCCCTGACAAGAAAAGTTCCAAAAGGAGCTAGAGTGTATTATGCTAAGTAAGTCAGAGAAAGACAAATACCATACGATTTCATTTATATGTGGGAGAAACAAAACATGAACATATGGGAGGAGGAGAGAAAGACAGAGGGAAACAAACCATAAGAGACTCTTAACAATAGAGAATAAACTGAGGATTGATAGAGGGAGGTGGCACTCTATTAGGATGGGCACTGGGTGTTGTATATTAGTGATGAATCACTGAATTCTACTCCTGAAACCAATATTGCACTGTATGTTAAGTAGCATTTAACTAAAATTTGAAAAAAAAAAAGTTCCAACAAAATTAGAATACTCTAGGGATGCCTGGGTGGCTATTTGGTTAAATATCTGACTTTGGCTCAGGTCATTATCTCGAGGCTGGTGGGGTCGAGCCCCACCTCAGGCTCTGTGCTGATAGCTCAGAGCCTGGAGCCTGCTTTGGATTCCGTGTCTCCCTCAATCTCTGTCTCTCTCTCAAAAATAAACATTTTAAAAAATTAGAATACTCTTTTAATAGTAATAATAACAATCACTTAAACAGAACTTTCTATGTGCTGAGGACTATATTAAGTGCTTGATGTGTATTAACGAATCACACAATCCTAAGATAGATACTGTTATTACTACTGTTTTATTTAAGAAATTTTTTTTGTACTCCTTTACACCCATTGTGGGGCTCAAACTCACAACCCTGAGATCAAGAGTCACATGCTTTTCTGACTGAGCCAGCCATATGCCCCATTATTTCTACCATTTTAAAGAGGTGGAAACTAAGGCATAGAAAAGCGACTTGTCCATGATCAATGGATTCACATCTAGGAAGTCTGGCTAGTCTTTGCTTTTTTTTTTTTTTAGTAATTTATTAACTGTGGGGCACCTGGGTGGCTCAGTCAGTTAAGCGTCCGACTTCGTCTCAGGTCATGATCTCACAGTTCATGAGTTCGAGCCCCACGTTGGGCTCTGTGTACTGACAGCTCAGAGCCTGAAGCCTGCTTCAGATTCTGTGTTTCCTTCTCTCTCTGTTTCTCCCCTGCTCATGCTGTCTCTCTCTCAAAAATAAAGATTAAAAAAAAATTTTTTTTAATTTTAATAACTGAACTTCTATTTTTTTTAATGTTTATTTATTTTTGAGAAAGAGAGAGAAAGAGAAGAGCGTGAGCAGGGGAAGAAGGGTGCCCCATAGTCTTTGCTCTTTATCATTAGCTTACATCATTACTGGAGTTTATAATCTCCAGTTATACTGCACTATGATAATTTGGCATTATGTAGAAATGAACTCATCTGCCCCTGTCTAAGCTTAGAGAAAAAAGGATCTGTAAGCTTCATACATTTGGCAGCCAGCTGTGCCACTTGTGGTACTTAGCTATTAAGAGACATAGGGGACTGGCTGTATCAAAGCTCCAAAAAGAAAGAGAGCCAAGTAGAATCATTTCTGCTTCAAAGTTTCTTAAAAATCCACTTGTTTTGGGGTGCCTTGCTGGCTCAGTCAGTAGAGCATCTGAGTCTTGGGGGCATGAGTTCAAGCCCCATGTTGGGTTTAGAGATTATTTTTTGTTTTTAAAGTAAGTTCTGCACCCAATGTGGAGCCTGAACTCATAACCCTGAGATCAAGAGTTGTATGCTCTACCAACTGAGCCAGCCAGGTGCTTGAGATTACAAAAAAACCACAAACCACAAAAAAACAACAACCTACTTGTTTATTGTCTTTTAAGGTAGCTATTAAAAAACACTGGGGCATTTGGACACACCAAAGGATCCCCCACAAAGAATGTGAACCAGACTGACTATATGGCCTTCTCAATTCTGAGCCCAACAAACTCAAGAAAAGCATAACTGAGTAGGGCCATAAGGTAGAATTGTATGTAGAACCAGGGAATTGCTAGTTGGTTGACAGCCTGTCCCAAGATAATGATTATCCCAAAATAAAGTACTTCACCCCAGGAACAAACTCCTTTAATACTTCACCTCAGGAACAAACATATAAATAAGTTTGTGAGGGGAAAACAGGGATGGTCCAGGTGAACCAAAATAGCATACGAGTCCAATCAGAACAGCAACGGCTTGTGAAGGGCAGAAGCCAATGGAGATTATACTAGAGTAAGGTTACCATTACACTGGTTAGCCAAAAACCTTCTTAAGGTGGACATCCATAACTGCCCTGACACTGACTGCAGCCTGAGGTAATCACAGTGGCTTACAGAAGGGGAGATCAGGTTTGTTTTACTGCTACATTTTGGACAGATACATGCGTAATGACACACTTGACACTATGGAATTTAATAAAGCCTGCTCTCTTAGCAATTCTTGCCAGTAGGGTTGTCCTGAAGTACTGAACCCACAATACAGTGAGTATCAATCACCACAGGAGAGTCTGCACTCAAGCACCAATAAACACAACCATCAGCTCAGTTCTACTATTATTTATTTTTTTAAATATTTTTGAAAAAATATAATTTTTTTACAATATTTTCAACTTAAACACTATTCACACTGAACACGTATGGCAGCTTAACCTACCCAAGTATGAAGTTTAAGAAGCCAAAACTGTTCTAGCTTTGTTAAAAGAAAAGTTGTGCTGCAGACCATTGTAGTGATGGTTAACAAAGCAAGGAAAAGCACCACTCAAATCATGTTACAATTTCTTTGTTCAATTGGATTATGGTGGGTCAAATGTTGCACTTCACATAGGCATGGCTATGATGCAGTGACACCTGAGAAGATGCAATACTTCCTCAGATCTAACACTAGAAGGATTCACATTTCTTACGTGATAACATACCATAAAAGCCAGGGTTAGTTCTCATCATGAGCATTACCTTATAACCTCAGTAACCAAAGACTTACTTGTCTATAATGAATTGTTTCAAATTAATTAACAAGGCCTTCTTCAGAAAAAGGAAATTCTTCTTGATAGTGACAAATGCAAATTTAGTAAGTCTGAACTGAGAAATGTGCCTAACAACTTGAACTTAAATTTACTCGTTAAAAAAAAAAAAAAAAGTTTGGACATTAACAACGGTTAGCTAACGCTCAGGGACCAGTTTAGCCTCAAAAAAGGCAATTCACGAAGATTTAGAGGTCATTTTAATTTGGCGCTTTGTTACATCTTGACTGGTGCTTCTTTCCTCGCTGTCTTCACATCAAGCCATGGGGCCAATTCTATTTTCAGTAAATGTTTGACAGCTTATTACTTAATAACAGTCTCAGCACTTTTATTAAGCATGCAAGACTAACAAAACTTTGGCAATGCATAAGTGTAACACAGTGACAAGAGAGAGCTTTTACAATTAAGTCTTCTAATACTGCCTTCACAGTGTGGAAATTGTGCTACATCCACCAAAAGAGGGCCCCGTCTACTCAAATATTTTAGTACTTCACCCCAGGAACAAACTCCTTTGCATTTGGATTCAGATTGCTCTTGACCTGGAAAATAAGTACATAAAAAATCAAGTTCATTAACAGATGGCTTCAGATACTCAAAAGCATTCAACCCAGATCCTCATGCAAAAATATCTTCCAAAAAACGTAAGACAAAAGAACTCAGGTTGTACAGTTAAACTTAACCCAAAAAATCTTATCTATAGAAGGGAAAGAAGGAACCAGAAGTAAACTATATATATTATGTATGCATATATATATATATATATACGCATACATAATATATGAAAACTTATAGCCTTCTAAAGAGAAACTAAAAATTGAAATTAAATTTGCTTAAGTGTAATCAGAAACCCACTATCTACACACAAACTAAAAAGGTGTCACTGAATAAGGAATTCTGTTCATTTAACTATATTTGATTTTAAGTTTCATACTATGCAAAAATATTAAACAAGTATTGAAATGATGATTAAAGTGGATTGGGGAATTGTTTATGGATTAATTTTGCTTATGATCCTCATTGAAAATATAGAGTTGTCTTTCTAAAACTGCTGTATTCTAATTACTACAGGAAGCAAGGTTTGTAAAAGGAAAAGAAAACTACATGGGGAATGAGAAGACCCTAAGATGGAATTCCAGCTCTGCTCTAAACTAACTTCCTATGAAAGCCTGGATAAGTCACTCTCTTTGGAACCCTATTTCTGCATCAGTTAGAGGAAGAATGGGCCAAAGTCTTTAAGAGCCAGTATTCTAGATCTCTAAATCTTGACTTTCCTAAGCAGACATGTCAGACATTCCACAATAGGTGGAAATCTGCCTCCACCATAGTTGATAAAGATGAAAAAAAATCAAAATGTATTACAGGGCCTGAAATGTCAGAATACTGGTAGGCTTTTAGATTGAATATGATCCCCCTATGCCACTTACTTCATGACCAAAGTATATTAAATAACATCTTGAAGCAACAATTTAATATTAATTTTATAATTTATACACAGCCATTTCCTTGGACAGGACATACTCTCACTTCTCTCAAAGGAAATCTATCTAAACTTTAAAAGTGTGAAGTTTAAATTAAAAAAAGCATTGCACATTCAAGAACAATCTCAAATAGACCAAGAAGAACAAGCCAGTTTCTAGACAATGAAATTGTATTGGGTCCAGATTAAAGTTATACATTATGACTAGCAAAGGACTTCACTCATCAGAGCAACCAGGATTATTTGTGGAATGACTAATGTAGTCATAAGCAAGCATATCACAACAGACTATTGAGATCACACATCTGCTCAACTGGGTTGTCATTTACTACAACAAATCTGTACTACAATGTAAATTTCAGTGTTCTCCATACAGCCCTTTAGAAGAATGGTTCCCAAATGCCTGATGGGGCAGGCTGGCAGTATGCCCTAGGAGTGTTTTTTATGCCTAGACAACTGGTTTGCAAGTCTGGGATCTAGCTAAGGGACTTATTTTTGGTTTTAATCCTTCACAGGTAATGATGATATATCGCCAGGTTAGGAAATCAATGCACAGTGAACAAAAAATAACTGCAAAAAATATTTGTGAGTCTAGGAGTAAATCCCAGAGAACTATATTGTAAAAGCAAGTAGAGACTGTCAATATGGACAGAAAGGTCACCATTATGACTTTAGATCATTTTATCTTAATTTTAGCAAACGATTCATCATGTTCTATTCTAGCACTGATGCCTATTTATCTTAATTCCTGAAAAAATTTACTGCAAATGTATCTACCGTCCCCAGCAATGAGACATAGAGAGTAGGTAAAAATGTAAATAGGTTTTTGTTCCTTTTCTGCCAAAAGCTTGTAGAAGTCCATATTAAATCCCAGTTCCAAATGGAGTTAGGGTAACTCAATGAAAATCTTGGGGCAGGAAAAAAAAAAAATCTCCAAATTTTCACCTTTCAGATAAAAATGTGCAAATTTCGCCAAATGTTTAAGAAAAAATTAATGAGCAAAACTTCTTCATCAAGCTACTTTTGTATAGGCAAGTCACATGGACATACCATATACTTCTTTTGGATTGAAGCTTTAAGATATTTACATATCCTAGGGTAATATAGTTATCAAAACTAAAAGTAGTGGCAAGAAGTCTGTTAGCAGTCTCAGACTAGCTCCAGAGTGTTGCCAGAAGTCACTCTAAGTCATAAGTGAGACTGAGAGGCCCCTGCTTCCATAGAAAGAAGCAGTACAATTTCTGAAGGGGAAGAAATGTAGAACTCTTGTTAAACAGATACTGCTGGCTTTTCCACTTAAGGGAAAGATGAGCTAGTTTTTTAAAAAGATGAAAAATAACTTTTTACCACAAGATCTTCCAGAGAAGAGCCATCACTGATAACAAGGTCATTAAATTGGTCTTGGATTTGGTCCATAGTTTGTGGGAGATCTCGAGCTGGAATAAACCACTCATGTTCCTCTTCTTCTTCCAGCATTTCTTGGAAACAGCGTTCAATAAATTCTTCTTCCCATAACTCCTCTTCTATCTGGATTTATAATAAATAAAGCATCACTGATAGCACACTTGGTAATGTGTCACTAGGAATGTGTCACTAGGAATGATTTAAAATATCCTGAATTAAGGCATTTAAGGTGTGCCTGGGTGGCTCAGTTGGCTGAGCATCCAACTCTTGATTTTGGCTCAGGTCATGATCCCAGGGTTGTAGGATTGAGCTCTCTGCACTGGGCTCCGTGCTGGACGTGGAGCCTGCTTAGGTTAGGATTCACTCTCTTCCTCTGCCCCTCACCAGCTCATGTGCATGCTTCCTCTCTCAAAAAAAAAAAACAAACAAAAAAACAAACAAAAAAAACAGAAACAAGAAAAGCAATTTAAAGCATTTAAAAACACACTATTTTAACCTTCTTCTCTGCTCCTGTGCCAAGAAAAAAAAACGTTTACTGTAAGACTAGGGAGGATCTGTTTAAGGTTTTGCTGTCTTTATGTGTAGTAGCAGAAAGTGGGGAAGTATTAAATAAAGGAGTGCTTTCACTGAGGAATGCCTATTGGAATTACTTGTGATACTTTACAACTGCGAAAACCCTAAACCCAACCAAAAATGACTAAAATTCTGTACAGGGTAGGGTCAAGGCATGGGTAATTAAAAACAAATCCAAACTAACAAAAACAGCCCAAATGATTCTCACTGAATTAAGACTACACTGTTTTACTCCAGAATATCCATTACTGGATATGGTGAAATCCAGCTGACTACTGATTACCAAAGCCATGATCAGGGAGGAACTAGACAAAACATGGGAACAGATGCCAGAAATATGGAAATAAAAGACAACATTCATCAATGTCTGAGCATTCTCTAAAGAGAACAGTGGTGGCAGATTTTCAGGCTCATCAGATTGAGAACCTCAGGTGAAACACAACACAATTCTGTACCCTAGTAGCTAGGACTATCTCCTCCTGCTTTCTACTCTTTTAACAGCAATCTGATTGGTGCATGGCAATGGATTCCAAACCTAACTGTACACTGGAACCAACTTTATTTTTTTAAGTTTTATTTTCAAGTAGTCTCTACACCCAATATGGGGCTCGAACTCACAACCCTGAGATCAAGAGTCGCATGATCCACCAAATAAACCATCTAGTTGCACCCCATCTTGGAGCTTTTAAAAAACAAGTTTCGGGGCGCCTGGGTGGCTCAGTCGGTTAAGCGTCCGACTTCAGCTCAGGTCACGATCTCGCGGTCCGTGAGTTCGAGCCCCGCATCGGGCTCTGGGCTGATGGCTCAGAGCCTGGAGCCTGCTTCTGATTCTGTGCCTCCCTCTCTCTCTGCCCCTCCCCCGTTCATGCTCTGTCTCTCTGTCTCAAAAATAAATAAACGTTAAAAAAAAAATTAAAAAAAAAAAGTTTCCTAGGCTCTACCCTAGTCCTCCTGAATAAGAATATCTGGGGTGGAATGCTGAAAAAACCTCCCTAAATTATTTCATTGAGCAGATAAACCTGGTAGTAATCAGCATCCAAATAAAAGAGGATTAGTGGCACATTAATTCATATATTTCATATATAAGGGATGAAATAAAACAAGCTTCAGGGTCAAGTACTGAGGGCTGTTATGGGCTACAAAAGAGAGTATGTTTGTACATAAAACTAACTTGTCTGTTGAATTCCTCTTCATTTTCCATCCACATGTACTCTGCAAATGGATTGTCATCTTCATGAGAATGACCATTAATAATCACATCTTCATTGATGATGCTTGGGCTAGTACTGCTGCGACTTGGATCTTTCATGGTTGGCGTTAGTTGTCGTTTTTAACCTTAAAAGAAAAACAATAGTTAATTGTGTTAGTCATTCTTTCGGTTCTTAGTGAGCAGCTATTATCTCCAGGAATCGTGGTTAGGTATTATATGCACATGATGTATTAAGGCACATGATAAACCAAGCAAGTGGAAAGTTTAATTTTTTTTTTTTTTCTCAAATGATCTCAATATTTAAGAAAGTGCTGAGAATAGCCTAGATTCATCTAGTGCTTTCTGGTAACAGCAAATGACAGTAATCAACAGCTTGAACGTAATTCCCAAATCAACCAATTTTTTAAATACTGGATATCTCTTGCTTTATTTATTTTTTTTTTTAATTTTTTTTCAACATTTATTTATTTTTGGGAGAGAGACACAGCATGAATGGGGGAGGGGCAGAGAGAGAGGGAGACACAGAATCGGAAACAGGCTCCAGGCTCTGAGCCATCAGCCCAGAGCCCGACGCGGGGCTCGAACTCACGGACCGCGAGATCGTGACCTGGCTGAAGTCGGACGCTCAACCGACTGCGCCACCCAGGCGCCCCAAGGATATCTCTTGCTTTATAAAACAAGCATGGTCTGGAAGATCTAAATCAAGTGACTTTATGAAAAGCAAATTCTACTTTTAACAGGTGATATTAAAAAGCTCAGAGATTGCAAATGAAAACAGACTTTTAATAACCTCTTAGTTCCTCAGTCCCAAGGTAAAGAATGCTGTGGATCTCTAGACTTCATACCACACTCTCTATTTGCTTTGTATCTCTGGGTCCATGTCGAATTTCTCCATGTCTGGATCTGTCCACTGTACAATGATTTTCAAGCCAAGTAATCTCATATATATGTGTGTGTGTGTGTATATATATATATATAAATCTCATATATATGTGTGTGTGTGTGTGTGTATATATATATATATATATGCGCGTGCTATTCTTCTTTTTTTTTTTTTTTTTTAGAAAGAGAGCACAAGCTGGGGAGAGGCGCAGAGAGAGAGGAAGAGAGAGAATCTTATGCAAGTGGCTCAATCCCATGACCTGGGACCATGACCTGAGCTGAAACCAAGAGATGAACTCTCAACTGACAGAGCCACCCAGGTGCATCTATTTTTAAAGTTTGTTTAGAGAGAGAGAGACAGAGAGAGACAGAGAGAGAGAGAGAGAGAGAGAGGGAGAGGTAATGAATGAATCCCAAGCAGGTTCCACACTCCGTGCTGAGCCCAACTTTGGGCTCAATCTCACAACTGTCAACAGCTGGATGGTTAAGTGACTGAGCCACCCAGGTGCCCCAATATGCATGCTTTTAAATGAGAGAGTTTATCTACAGACTGCTTTTTAAACTGCTTTACTACCTTCACAGTATGTAATAAGCTTTTCCATGCAAGTTTCTGAAACTCCCCTGCTGACAGAAAAACTTCCAGACTAACTCAAAATGAAATATCCAAACAGAAAAACGACAGCCCGCTTCAGATCCTCTGTTCCCCCTCTCTCTGCCCCTCCCGTTTTCTCTTTCCAAAACAAAACAAAAACAAACAACTTTATTAAAAAAAAAAAAAAGAAAGAAAGAAATATGACAGAACACCAGATTCACAGCAAAGGGTACATCAAGAAAACGTTACTTTGGGAAGCAGGAGGTTTTATTATTAATATTAACCTCAGCATTCAAGGCAGAAGATAAAACTCATCACGATAGTCAGGATGAGGGGGATGTCCTATAAGAATGTGCAAACTGTACCTCAAATGAAGCTCCCTAATTTTCCTCCTTGTCTCTCTCATCTCCTCCATGAACCGTTCCATATCATCAGCAACTCCATCTATCATATCAAGGTTACTGACAAGCCTATTGGGCATATCCTGTCTAACATCATGGGCAGGTGAGGCCCAACCTGTTCTAATATTTCCTCCAAGCTCCTGGCCTTCACCACTTCCCAAAGGATGGGCTTCTTCTTTATTCTGCACTGCAGCCTGCTTTTCTCCTATGCTTTCCTGGGAGACCTTTTCCATGTTGAGATTTCTTTTCCTGCTTCCCCTTCCTACAGGGATCAGAAGCAGTCTTCCTCTCTTAGCCTTGAAATTTGCTGCACCAATGGACCTAAAGACCTGTTATGGATAAGTCAGCTTCTATGACTTCTTCCTTCCCAGGGCTATAGACTCACCCACCTTCACAGCAACAGCAAGCAGGTGCACAGCCACAAAGGACTACCAGACTCCAACTAGTTCAAGCATCTAATCTCTTTCTATGTGAGTAAAAACACAACAATATCTAATACAGTAGACTGGGTTTCTTATATACTATTCATTAAATGATAACATGATCTAAACCAGCTGATACACTGCTGGCTAAAAGTGTAAAACTTAAGGGTCAGATTCTACAATATTCTACCAATTCATTAAGTATGAAATTGCTAAAAATGAGTTTACATGAGTCACTTGTACATAAATTCAAACAGCAGCGTGACCTGTGCCAAAGGAAGAAATCAGCATACCTAATATGAGAATAGAGTTTAAAAAACTTCAGGTGTTCTTACTCCAGTTATAATCAAGAAAAACACTAAAAACTAAAACATCCTACCACAAATAGTTTTTTCCTTGGGTAAGGTTCAGGGAGCACTTGCTCTATATGTATTGCCAGTCCTAATTCATTATTTTTTTTAAACTTTTTTATCAAAGATATTCATTCTCTGTTTTCTGTCCTGTCTGCTTTTATAGTGCCTTCTATTATTTTCATTCTACCCACACCTTAGCACATAAATCTCAGTCTGTCTCTGCTTCTCTTTCACATGTATACAATAATAAATAACTAGGGCAGCAGTTCTTAGTAACTTATATTTGAGGACCTCTTAACAAATACAGATGTCACTACCATGATGCTACTGTCAGTAGTATTCAGTATTTCAGAAAATACCTGTGTGTTTCAGGATATAAACACCCCAGCCCCAGCTTAAGAGACTAAATTCACATTATATGAATAGTATGAGTTTTCATTATACATACGTACTCTTAAGGTTAAGTCCATAAAAGGAATCTAAGAAAGGGGCAACTGGCTAGTTTAGTCAGTAAAGCATGTGACTCTTGATCTCGGGGTTGTGAGTTTGAGCCCCACACTGGGCTGTCTGTTGTCAGCGCAGAGCCTGCTTTGGATCCTCTGTCACCCCCTCTATTGACCTCTCCCCGACTTGCATGCATGTGCTCTCAAAAAAATAGCAAAACAAGGGCACCTGGGTGGCACAGTCGGTTAAGCGTCCAACTTCGGCTCAGGTCATGATCTCACAATCTTGTGAGTTCAAGCCCCGCACTGGGCTCTGTGCTGACAGCTCAGAGCCTCAAGCCTGCTTCTGATTCTAGGTCTTCCTCTCTTTCTGCCCCTCTCCTGCTTGTGCTCTCTCTCAAAAATAAACATTAAAAAAATAAAATGTCTCTTTAAAAAAAATTAAATAAATATGCCTCTGTAATCAAATTATATCTACATGTAAAGGCAATCTATTTTTTTTTTTAAAGTCCATTCAATTTATGAGCACAAGCTTATGTAAACCATGAAAAATGTGCTCAGGAAATTCTATAGTCTGAGAATCCCAAAGGACTCCCCTCTCTCTTTGATGCCTACCAGTAAACAAAGAAAATATCAACAGTGCTTAGCAAAAAGGGCCCAATCCCTGTATTTGACAAGGCTCTAGGTCAGCTTTTTTGCTCATTATCACTTCATCAAACAAGCTGTGGCTTTGGCATACATCCTAGAGAAAGAGTCCATAAAGGACTAAATAAAACTATTTTATTAAGCAATATTTGGGAAACAAATCATAACTGAAACCAAAAAGAACAAACTGTAGCCCAAACACTAATCTTGTATCTTAGACAGCTGAGGGAAGGAACAACTGCTGACCAAATTTCTGGCTACAGCCAGCCAGGTGAAAGCCAGAGGGGTAAGGATCATTTTCTTTCAGAATGTTGACAACTTACAATTATTGAACATAAGGTATTCTAATATAACGTGATGTATCAAATTTTAAATTTTTTTCTATGACTTGTTCTTGACCCTTCTTGGACCACATTCTTCATACTGGATCCTCTGCATGTTCTGCTGTTTTTAAAAACTGGGTATAGGATGGGGTGCTTGGGTGGCTGAGTCGGTTGAGTGTCTAACTCCAGCTCAGGTCATGATCTCATGATTCGTGGGTTCGAGCCCCATGTTGGGCTCTGTGCTTACAACTTGGAGCCTGGAGTCTGTTTCAGATTCTGTGTCTCCCTCTCTCTCTCTGCCCCTCCCCAACTCACACTCTGTCTCTCTCTCAAAAAGTAAACATTAAAAAAAAAAACAAACCAACAACTGCGTATAGGATCACCTAGTTGGCTCAGTTCATAGAGCATGTGACTCTTAATCTTGGGGTCCTGAGTTCAAGCCCCATGCTAGGTATAGAGCTTATTAAAAAAAAATTGGGGAGGGGGCACCTGGGTGGCACAGTCAGTTATACGTCTGACTTTGGCTCAGGTCATGATACATAGTTTGTGAGTTCAAGCTCTGCATTGGGCTCTGTGCTGACAGCTCAGAGCCTGGAGTCTACTTCTGATTCTGTGTCTCCCTCTCTCTCTCTGGCCCTCCCCTGCTCATGCTCTCTCTTTCTCTCAAAAATAAATATTTTTTTAAAAATTGGGTATATAGCCCAAATACCATAAAATTTATGATTTTATTTTTTTAATATGAAATTTATTGTCAAATTGGTTTCCATACAACACCCAGTGCTCATCCCAACAGGTGCCCTCCTCAATACCCATCACCCACCCGTCATCAACCCTCGGTTTGTTCTCAGTCTCTAAGTCTCTTAAGGTTTGCCTCCCTCCCTAACTTTTTTTTCTCCCGTTCCCTCCCCCATGGTCTTCTGTTAAGTTTCTCAGGATCCACATAAGAGTGAAAACAAATGGTATCTGTCTTTCTCTGTATGACTTATTTCACTTAGCATAACACTCTCCAGTTCCATCCATGTTACTACAAAAGGCCATATTTCATTCTTTCTCATTGCCACGTATTCCATTGTGTATATAAATTTATGATTCTAAAGTGTCGGATTGGCATTTGTTAAAAACAGTTAAAGGCAAATATAGCAGCCAAAGCCACCTAGGGCAAGGAAGAAGAGATGTGGCAAACAAAACACCAAGAAAAAAGCATGGGAAAAAAGATGGGTGAAGTAAATACTTTGGGCATAAGGGCTTTGAAAAACTCCTGCATATTCTAGGGAACCAAGGCCCTGGGCAAGTCCAATGCTGAGAGCATGCTCAGAAAAGACCTGAGGGGTGCCTGGATGGCTCAGTCAGTTAAGCGTCTGACTCTTGATTTCAGCTCAGGTCATGATCTCATGGTTCGTGATATAGAGCCCTATGTCAGCCTCTGTAGTGACAGCACGGAGTCTGCATGGAATTATCTCTCTCCTCCTCTCTCTCTGCCCCTCCCGCAAGTACTCTCTCTCTCAAAATAAATAAATAAACATTAAAAAAAAAAGACCTGTGAAGGCCCTATACTCTGGCTGACCTTCAGTATATGCACATAAAATGAGGGCTAAGAAAGCTGTGAACTGCTTGAGTGTTGAAGGTATGCCTCAACATAAACAAGAATCTACCTACAAAGACTGAATTTTTTTGTTCATAGGTATTTAAGAAACATTGTATTTAAAAAAAATTTTTTTAACGTTTATTTATTTTTGAGAGAGAGAGGGAGGGAATGGAGGAGGGGCAGAGACAAAGAGGGAGACACAGAATCCAAAGCAGGCTCCAGGCTCCGAGCTGTCAGCAAAGAGCCCGACGCAGGGCTCGGACTCATAAACCACAAGATCATGACCTGAGCCACAGTCAGACACTTAACCGACTGTGCCACCCGGGCACCCAAAGAAAAATCTTTTAAAGATTTTTATTTTATTCTATTTTAAGCAATCTCTACACCCAACGTGGGGCTTTAATTCACAACTCCAAGATGAAGAGTTGCATGCTGTACAGACAGAGCCAGCCAGGGACCTCAGAAAATCTCTTTTTAAATAACTATCTGACCACTAAGCTAAAAGGCTTCAACGGCCATACACATACAGAAAGAACTCAAACTTTTATAAAATTAGTTCAGAAAAATCACTAAACAGATCAATAACAAGCAGAACAAAAACCCTGCGGAAAGGAGAATCTGATTTTTAATGGCACTACATTATAATATTAATGTCCAGTTTTCAACAAAAATGAGGAGTCATGAAAAGAAGAAATATGGCCTATACACAGGAAAAAACAAACTTCCTTGAGGAAGCCTAGACATTGGACTTATAAGACTTTACATCAAGTACAAAATAACTAAAGGAAACCATAATAAAGAGGTCTCATCAAATAGAGAGTATCAGGAGTGATGGGATGGCTCAGTCAGTTAAGTGTCTGTTGGTTTGGCTCAGGTCATGATCTCATAGTTTGTGGGTTCAAGCCCTATATCCGGCTCTGTGAAGACAGTGCAGCATCTGCTTGGGATTCTCCCTCTCTCTCTGCCAGTCCCCTGCTAGTGCTGTCTCTCTCAAAATAAACAAACAAACATTAAATAAAGGTGGGGGGTCACCTGGGTGGCTCAGTTGGTTAAATGTCTGACTCTTGATTTCAGCTTGAGTTGTGATCCTGCGGCCGTGGTATCAAGCCCTGCATTGGGCTCTGCACTGAGCAAGAGCCTGCTTGCGAGTCTCTCTCTCTGTCCCTCTCTGCCCCTCCCCTGCTCATGTGCTCTCTCTCAAAATAAATAAACATGAAAAAAATAGAGAATATCAATATAGAAAAATTATTAAAAAGAAACCAAATGGAATTTCTGGAGTTGAAAAGTACAATAACTGAAATGAAAAATTTATCAAAGGATTACAACAGATTTGATCAAGGAGAAAAAAAATCAGCAAATTTAAAGATAAATCAATTGACATTAATGAGCTTTGGGAGGGAAGTAAAACAATGAAGAATAATGAACAGAACCTTAGAGACCAGTGGGCAACTATCATACAAATAATGGGACTCTCAGAAGAAGACAAGGGGCCAGAAAAAATATTTTAAGAAATAACGGCCTCTTGGGATGCCTGTCTGGCTCAGTCAGTGAAGCCTGGGACTCTTGGTCTCAGGGTTGTGGGTTTGAGCCTGCATTAAGTGTAGAGATTGATTAAAAATATATACATATATATATTTTTTAAGAGAGAATAAGTAAGCAGGGGAAGAGGGGCAGAGGGAGAGAGAAAGAATCCCAAGCAGGCTCCATGCTCAGCACAGAGCCCGACGTGGGGCTTGATCCCATGACCCTGGGACCACAACCTGAGCCGAAATCAAGAAACAGACGACTGACTGAGCCACCCAGGTGCCCCTAAAAATAAAACCTTTAAAAAAAGAAAATAGTGACCCCAAACTCCTCACACTTGATAACAAATCTGTATGTATTACTCTACATATCCAAAAGCTCAACAAATTCCATGCAGTATAAACTCAAAATGATCCACAATTAAGACACATTATAATCAAATTACTGAAAGACAAAGAGAAGAGATTATCTGCAATACAAGTGTCTCTTTAATACAAGGAATCCTCAAAACAAGATTAACAGTTGATTTCACATTAGAAACCACAGAGGCCAGGGGTGCCTGGGTGGCTCAGTAGGTTAAGCATCTGACTCTTGATTTTGGCTCCGGTCAAGATCTCATGGTTCGTGAGTTTGAGCCTGTGTCAGGCTCCGCACTGGCAGTGAGGAGCCTGCCTGGGATTCTCTCTCTCAAAAATAAAATTAAAAAAAAAAAAGAAAAGATAAATATTTACAAACCAAGATACAAGAGTCAAAGTGTAGAATATCAAAGGGAATTTTTAAAAGACAAAAAACATTATTTTCAAACAAGTGACAAGAAAAATCATATTCTCAGTAATAAAAAGCAAAAAACTAAACTGAAAGAAAACTGCTAGAATGCCAGACCCTGGCAGAAAACAGCTTACAAACATAAATGAACTAGAATATTTCCATTGTTATTATTCAGGAATAGTTTGAATAATAAGAATGATGGGATCCTGACATACGAATCTAAAGTTACATGGGCTCAGTGCTCTTAAAATATCTTTAACAACCTTTAATTTTGTTTTTCTTGTTATGATTAGTGTATTCAGGTTTTTTACCTCTTTGGTTAATTACAGTAATTTATATTTCATTAAAATTTCATTTTCTCCGCAATTTTAATTTTGTTATAAAATTGCAAAGAATGTAACTATTCTAACTTGTTTCATTACATATAATTTGATTATATGTTCCTTTTCCTCATTTAGAGATTTATCTTAGAAAAAAAACTCCAGGTTTGCAATGTGCATACCCGTGAGTCTAATAAACTCTTCCTATATATGTATTAAGAGGAAGATCTGTGCATTTCAAATGCACAGAATCTCTGAGAACATATAAAACAGAGAAGCAAATCATATCTGATAAGGAACTTGTATTTAGAATATATAAAGAACTATTACAACTCAATAAAAATGACACAATTTAAAAATGGGCAAACAACAGTTTTCCAAAGAACATACAAATATCAATAAATACATGAAAAAATACTCAAAATCATTAATCGTGGGGGAAATGCAAATCAAAATCACAATGGGATGCCACTTTACACTAGAATGGCTGTAATAAAAAAAGATAAGTATTGGTGAAAACGTGGAGAAATTGGAACCTTCGTTTACTGCTGATGGGCATGTTAAAATGATGCAGCTGATTTGAAAAAGTCTAGCAGTTCCTCAAAAGATTAAACATGGAACCCGATATTTATACTAAGTATACATCCAAGAGAAATGAAAATATATGCCCTACACAAAACTTGTACACAAATTTCCATATCAGTATTATTCATAATAGCCAAAAAGTGAATAAAACCCAGTGGTCCACCAATTGATAAATACTATGTGGTATCTCCATACAACAGAATATTATTTGACAATGAAAAGAAATGAAATACTTGATACATGCTGTATCATGGATGAACACTGAAAACATTATGCTAAGTGAAAGAAGCCAGTCACAAAGCACTACATACTGTATGACACCTAAGGAGTATGAGGTTTCTTTCTGGGGTAACAAAAATGTTCTAAAATTGTGGTAATGGATGCACAACTCTCTGAATATCCTAAAAACAACTCTACTGTATACTTTAAATGAGTTACAGGCAGTGAATTATAGCTCAGTAAGAACTGTTAAGGGGCGCCTGGGTGGCTCAGTTGGTTAAGCATCCGACTTCAGCTCAGGTCATGATGTCACGGTCCATGAGTTCCAGCCCCATGTCAGGCTCTGTACTGACAACTCAGAGCCTGGATCCTGTTTCAGATTCTGTCTCCCTCTTTCTGCCCCTCTCCCACTTGCACTCTGTCTCTGTCTCTCAAAAATAAACAAACATTAAAGAAGAAAAAAAAAGAACTGTCAAAAAACAACACTCAATGCCTACAGAGATAACTGGGTGGGGAGAGACACTGTTACATTCATCCATTGAATTTTGAATGGATACCTATTAAAAATTCAATTTTAATAAACAAAGCCCCTACTTTAATTCATTTTTTCTACATATTTTTATTTTATCAATTTGTTTTTTCACTTTATTTTCCCTTCACTAAATTTCTACCAATTTGTTACTCTGATTTTTAAGTCGACAAACGTGTTTATTTTCAACCTTCCATTTAATAAATGATTTGTATCTATAAATTTTCCATGTATTTTGAATTTAGTTCTCATCAAGTTTAGGTATTTACAAATTATTTAATTTATAATGAGCCAGAGATTATTTCGAAGAATATTTTTACATTTCCAAATGGTTCTTTTGTTTACCCTTTGATTCCCTGATTTCTAGTTTGACTTCATTATGTTATAAAATGTAGCCAGTGAAGCACCTAGGTGGTTCAGTCAGTTAAGTCTGACTTAGCTCATAAGATCATGGTTAGTGGGTTCAAACCACAAATCAGGCTCTGTGCTGACAGTTCAGAGCCTGGAGCCTGCTTCAGATTCTGTGCCTCTCTCTGTCTCTCTGCTCCTCCCCTGCTTGTGTTCTCTCTCAAAAATAAATATTTTAAAATGCAGCTAGAAAAACCTTCACTTTTGGGGCTTATTATTGTTTTGTTTGCAGACAACTATGGTTTTTGCAAACCCCTTGGGTCTAAAGAGAGAAATGTGTGACTTCTATTTCTAAGGTACAAAAAAATATGTATTTACATATCTACGTTTATATCTAAATCTAAATATAGATACATAAATGGTCTTTTTTTTTTTTTTACTTAATCTGTTAAATTCTGAAAGTGGTCTATTCAAGTCCTATACTCTAAGAGTTAGACTATTTGAACCAGTCTCAGAGATTTATCATTTTTCATAACTGAAGGTTGGTTTTATGTCTTCCATCATAATTTTTAAATTTTTCTTATACTTTCTCATATTGTATTCCTGTAGTGTTTATTTTCCTATTTTTAGGAACTCTGCATACCAGTGAGTGTAATAAACTCTTATTTTAAAAAATATCAGATTTATTTTCTGTGACTTACAAACTACTAAGGAATCTCAGTTGGTTTTCTCTCCCGTGTCTGAAATATAATCGAGATCAGTACTGTAAGTTTAAGGTGTAGAGCATGATAATGTGACTTACATCTATTGTGAAATTAAAATAGATTTACATAGATTCCTATTCATTAAAAACATGTTCTATACACCTCCAAACAATTCAAGACATTTAGAATGCTTTTCCTTGTTCAGGGTCTCCAACCCAATCCCTGCTCCCAGACAAGGAAAGAACCTTTAGAATGATTTTACTTATCCCATTTCCTTCCTCCCACTCCATCTCCTTTGTTTTGTGGAAATAACTTAAGCAGTGTTAGTTCCATACTGTTTGGTTTTTCTTTAGGTATAGATCTTTTAGAATTTTTTAACCAAACACAATTAACATTATTGTCTATATTTTTACTAGATTATTATCATTGTTTCTTTTATTCACAATCTTCCCCTAACTTGACATCTTTAATATTTCTTCAAAAGGTCATGCAAAAGTATTAATTTCTCAGCTGTTGCATGTCTCAAAATGTCTTTTGCTTTTCTATTTAAATAATATTAAATGGGACAGACTTAGACTTCTGTCTTTTCTATTATCTGCAAAGATTCCAGCTTTCATTGTGTTAGTTTTTCTTTTGCAAAGATCCTGCTCATGGGGCGTGTGGTGGCTTAGTTGGTTAAGCATCTGACTCTTCATTTCAGCTGAGCTCATGATTTCAGGGTTGTAGGATCAAGCCCTGCATCCAGCTCTGAGCTGAGGGTGGAGCCTGCTTGGGATTCTCTCCCTTTCTCTCTCAGCTCCTCCCCTGCTGTCACCCTCTCTCTCTAAAGAAATAAACATTAAAGTAAACAAATAAATAAGGTTTCCAGCAATGTCCATTCTTTTATATTCTTTATGAAATTTTAAATTATAGAAATCTTTTGAGTTTTAGAAACTTCTCCCTAGTTTCATCTCTAAAGTATTCACATTAAAATTCAAATACAGTTCTCTCTTCTTTCCTTAATCTGACTCCACAGACACCTTTTCTTATTCCATTGGACTCTATTTTGAACAATTGTGACTCCTTAACCTTATTTGCATACACACACATTACTATAATTAGTTGTTTCTCCAGCAGTGAAAGAGGATAAAGAAACCTCTGCTTCTGCTTGTTTTCCACTGAAGTTTGTAAGCAGCTTTGAATTTTTTGTTTTAATGTTTGGCAGTATAATGATTAAAAGCAATGGCTCTGGAACCCAAGGGCAAGTTATTTAACCTTTCAGCGTCTCAGATTTCCCATCTATTAAATGGTAATAATAATAGTATCTATGCATAGAGCCCAGCCATAACAGTATTATCTATTTTGGGGCTTATTAAACATTTATAGCAATTAAAGGTTGTTAGAGCAAGGTATAAGGTAAAAAAATCACATGTCCAAAAACCTGTAGGAGTGAAACAATGTGCCGGAAGGAGGACTATAATCGTAATCTTAACAAGGTATAACAAAGGTGATCTGGTGAGAGTAAGGATGGGTCAGCACTGCCTATCATCACTACTGGATAAAAGCTCAAAGAACATCAGAAACACCAGCCTTATTTATAAAAACTGACACAAAAAATAAGCAGAAGGAATTCAAACCTCTATATCCACACTATCGAATGTGGTGGGGCCAACAGCTATGTATGGCTAAATAAAAATAAATTAATTCAAACTCAATAAAATAAAAAATTTAGTTCTTTAGCTGCACTTGCCACATTTCAAATGCTCAACAGACATGTGCTATTAGTACTTATTGGACAGCACTGCTCTAAACAGTAAGGAAATCTAGAACAACAAAAAAAAGACTGTTACTGGAACTGAAACTTAGGCTGTATCACATGCAAATTACTAATGTACCTATGCAAGAGGGTATAGCCTGGGCAACTTTAATCTTGCACTGGGTCCGAAACTAAGATACGCCACTAACAACCTACCAGATCCTGGGTATGTCACTAAACAGTAAAACGGTTAAGAGCACATAATCTCTGGACTACTTGGGTTTGAATTCCAGCTCTTACTAGCTGTGTACACTGGACAAGTTAATTCACATCTCTCACTTGTTAGCTTTATTTTACAGTAGTACTTACCACCTAGGGAGGGTGAAGATTAAATACTTGTAAAAACACTTAGAACAATGCTTGGCATTACTAAGTGCTGTGGAAATATGTGCCTAATAAAATAATTTCTAAAACCTGTATTTCCTCAATTTCAAAATGGGCAAGATAAAACTTGCTCTGCCTTTTTCACAGTTATAATAAAGTCTGTAAATTACAAAAATATGTAAAATCACAAAAGAAAGGGGGCTGAAGCCTTATTTTCTACCTTCTTTCACCTCCCACATTATCAATGAAATTGCTATGCTAACAGCATTTTATAAATGTTTACATTTTCTATTAAAAGTGGAGCATCACTCTCTACAGTCAGAAAGGGGGAAACCTGAATAAGGTGTACAGTGCCTACTGAAGGAAAAGCCTACGATAAACTTACTCTGTTCCAAAGAGGGTAGAGATCATCTACCCTAAGCAGTAATAGACATTATAAAAAAACTCTCTAAGCTCCCAGGACTTTAAACATTACTTCCATTGCTTAACAACCATCCTTTAAAGAAAGAGATAAATAGGCTGTAATTTTTGTAAAGTTACCTATCTTTATTTATCGTAGACACTTATTTGTGAGAAAGAATTGTTTTGTACAAGTTCACAATTAACAAGCAGCATAAACAAGCTAATTTGCCCCAAATATCCTTTCACAAATTGGAATCAGAAGCACAAACCAGCAAACACTGGGAATCATATTTAAATCCTTACAGAAACCTTTTTCTTATTTATAAACGTAACTTGAAAATGCAAACCAACACCTGCTCAACTGCAATTTGTGAAAAACCATGCCACGAGACTACAAGATTTGCCAGCGCACGAAAATGGGAATTTGTCTTCTGTTGTAACGTCAAAAGCTGTCAGCTGTTAGACTTTTTCCCACGGCAAACTGAAAGCCAAATTCTTTCTAGAGTTTGCGGTTTCCATGAGGTGATGGGGCTGCAAAATCAGGGAGTGCAAGACAACAAAAGGAAGCAGAAAAGGCCTCTTTTTGAGTCACCAGAAAATACCACTGCCGGCTGCTTCAACAAATGTTTTGAAAAAACAAACTTCACCGCAAGCCATATAAGTTTAGTGGCAGTGGGGAGTAAGCGTATAGTGGAAGAGAAATTAAAAAGGAGGACCGGAATCCAAGAATGTGATTAGACGGGCCGTTGAAGTTCATATGGTTTCCAATACTCCGGAGCACGGATTCCAGCCCTTCTATCAGGAGCATGGGAAACAATATAACTAACAATAAGGAGTAAGGAAAGGTGAAGAAACGGGAGAAAGCGGATCCGAAAGGTACTGGCCAGTGGACGGTTGTAGAAAGCTCCCCTCGGACGCTCGCCAGCCCGCCAGTCCCTCCGCCCCTCTCTTCCCCAACCCCGGCAACGGGAGGAGCGCGCACGCGCAGCAACTATGGGCTGCGCGTGGCGACGCGCAGGCGTAAACTGGGGAGAAACAATGAGCTTTGTTGCCGAAGCGGCAGTGGGGGGCAGGGGAAAAGGGTACCCAGGGGGAGGTGAAGAAAGTGGAGGGAGGAAGGGGGGCCACGAGAAAGTGCTATCCCGGCAACCCTCGCGCGCTACCGAGGACCCGGATAGAGTGCTGCGAGATCCAAATCATAAATAATAATGACAATGAGAAAAAAAGCGACGGCCATTTCTCAAAGAAGAAAGAGTCTAAGTCGGTCCCAGCTCATCCCTCAGATCCGACTGAAAGACGCAAGGAGTAAGAAAGCCATACAAGGCTTGGTGGCCAACAACCCAGGGGACCCTCAACCGTCGCCAAGGTGCTGTCCCTCGACCGCCGGGGACGCCGCACCCTTCTGGCCGCTCCACCCGAGGGAACCCCTCACCCAGTGCACGGCAGCGGGGACGGCAGCCAACGAATCCGGTCGGCCTCCACGGATCTCCACAGGCAGCGCCGCTCCCCCTCTCGACGCGCGCTTCGCCCGCCGCCTCCCTTCTCCAGTCCAAACAAACACCCCAGCCCGGAAGTGACTTCACTTCCGCCGCCGTCGGCTCCGCCCCCTCGTTCTGTCAACGCTGCTCTCTGAAGCCACTAGAGAGCGCGCGAGAGAACGAGCGACCCCAACGTTCCCTTCATATCCCAGGCTGCACACTTGTGCATGCGCAACGACCTCTTCTGCATACCTGGCACACGGGTATACTGGAAGTCGGGAAATCGTGTCGCATTCTTTCTGGGAGACTGGAGCTGGGCCGAGCCTGTGCCGGACACCCGTCTTTCAAGAATGTTGGCATGCAGTGAGTGGGGGAGCTGAGGACTGAAGAATACACCTTACAGACTACGTTACCTCCAATACATTGACACGAAACAGGAACATCTAATCTAGATAACAACAGCCCATTTGTTGGGTGTATGTATGTGATACACAGTGTCACACTAACAGTGACACCCACCCAATGACGTCCAGAGATCCTGAAACAAACAACAGGGGCGCCTGGGTGGCTCAGTTGGTAGGGCTCCTCACTGACTGAGAAGAACCTGCTTGGGATTCTGTCCCCCTTCCTCTGTGCCCCTACCCCACTTTCTCTCGAAATAAATAAACTTTAAAAAAATATATAGAAACAATAAGCTAAGACAAACTAACAGAAGGATACTAACTCGTCTACAAGCATCTGCACTTAGTCAGGTTCAGGCACACACATACACACACTCTGAAGCTAGATCTTTGCACACAGTCGCAAATTATGTGTATATGATCCTCAGGCAATATATGAAATCTTCTTTGTAGCTAAGAAAGGAAATATTCTGTCCAGAGATAATATAGAAGAGTGGGACCTCAAGGTCCAAGAGTTTCCTCTTCCATTATCCTGGTTGCACTGCCTTCCATACATTAATCCTTGCAATCATCATTGGCAAGCCTCAACATATATATTTTTACTGATACTAATCAATGTATAGTGTATAGTATGTGTAAAAAAAATTGGATGTTTGAATAGGTATACACTGTATTAGAAAGGCACAAAAAGTAATTTCTTACCTTTGGGGAAGGAAGATAAAGGACTGAGATTTACTTTTTTACTTTTGTAAAATTTGAATATTAAAAAAGCACAGACCGGGGGCGCCTGCGTGGCTCAGTGGGTTAAGTGTCCACTTTCGCTCAGGTCATGATCTCATGGTTCGTGGGTTTGTGGGTTTGAGCCCCGCGTTGGGCTCTGTGCGGAACGCTTGCTCCCAGCCTGGAGCTTGCTTCAGATTGTCTCCTCTCTCCGTCCCTCCCTGCTCATGCTCTGTCTCACTCTGTCTCTCAAAAATAAATAAATGTAAAGAAAAAAAATTTTAAAGCACAGAGGGGTGCCTGGGCTAGCTTAGTTGGTAGAGGTTTCGACTCTTGATCCTGGGGGTCTGGGGTCGTGAGTTTGGCCCCATGTTGGCATAGGGCTTACTTAACAAAACAAAACAAACAAAAAACCCCCAACATGCTTTTAGTGTCTACTAAAAGTAAGAAAAAAAGAAAAAAAGTTCCCTCCACGGGAAGGAATCTAGAAGAGGGCTACTCACGTTTAGGGCCATTTCACTCATTGAAGATCTGCTTAAGAAAAAAAAGGTGGGGGGCACCTGGGTGGCTCAGTTGGTTGAGTGACTGATTTTGGCTCAGGTCATGATCTCAGGGTTTGTGAGTTTGAGCCCCATGTCGGGCTCACTCCCATCAGTGTGGAGCCTGCTTTGGATCATCTGTCCCCCTTTCTCTACCCCTCCCCTGCTCATATTCTCTCAAACATAAATAAACCTTTAAAAAAATTGTTTTGGGGCGCCTGGGTGGTGCAGTCGGTTAAGCGTCCGACTTCAGCCAGTTCACGATCTCGCGGTCCGGGAGTTCGAGCCCCGCATCGGGCTCTGGGCTGGTGGCTCAGAGCCTGGAGCCTGTTTCCGATTCTGTGTCTCCCTCTCTCTCTCTGCCCCTCCTGTTCATGCTCTGTCTCTCTCTGTCCCAAAAATAAATAAACGTTGAAAAAAAAATTAAAAAAAAAAATTCTGTTTTTGGTCAATCCAAAGCCCCAAAGAAGTGAACACAGTTGTTCTGCCATAGCCCCTGGGTGAACGTCTTTGGCTCTACATTTTCAGAGCTATAGTCTAAACTGGGAGGAAAGGTTTGGCTTTGTTGCTTGCTGGGCAAACATCTTTGGGAAGAAGGAGATGGTGTGGTTTTACAGGTCTGTGGAATATGATTCATCTGAGGAACCTGAAAGATAAACTATCAACCTGAGACTGGAAGAGGCATGAACAGGTGAGGAGAACAAAACCAAAATAGATGTTTATATAATCTGTAGTTGAACCAGACACTTAGAAGCCAATCACAAAATATTAGAATTTGTGACTTTGTATAAACTACTTGATTATACTGGTAATATTGAAAAGTATCTTTGATAAATTCTCATTTATTTTAAAAGTTTGTTTGAGAGAGAGAGAGCGTGACAGTGGTGGAGGGGCAGAAAAAAGAGATAGAGATAGAGAGAGAGAGAGAGAGAGAGAGAGAGAGAGAGAGAGAATCTCAAGCAGGCTCCATACTGTTAGTGCAGAGCCCGATGTGGGGGCTCAAACCCACAAAACATGAAATCTTGGCGTGAGCCAAAATCAAGAGTTGGATGCTTAACCGACTGAGCCACCCAGGGACTCCAGTAAATCCTGGTTTATTTTAATCTGAACCATTTAAAGGCTTGCACTGTCTTTCTCACACAAAGGGGTTAAGATTTCAATTCCTGGGGCACTTGGCTGCCTCAGTAGATAAAAGCATGTGACTCTTTTTTTTTTTTTTTAATTTTTTTTCAACGTTTTTTATTTTACTTTTGGGACAGAGAGAGGCAGAGCATGAACAGGGGAGGGGCAGAGAGAGAGGGAGACACAGAATCGGAAGCAGGCTCCAGGCTCCGAGCCATCAGCCCAGAGCCCAACGCGGGGCTCGAACTCACGGACCGCGAGATCGTGACCTGGCTGAAGTCGGACGCTTAACCGACTGCGCCACCCAGGCGCCCCATAAAAGCATGTGACTCTTGACTGTGATTTGGGAGTTTGAGCCCCATCTTGGGGATAGAGCTTACTTAAAGACAAAAAAATTGGGAATATAGTTCAAATACTATTCCCAGCTCACAGTGAGGGTTCACCATCGTGGCTGAGGAAGCTTGACGGGCCCAGAGTACTTCCTTGATATATTCTGGATATCCTTCAAAGGACCCTCTGCTCATTTGCAAAAATGCTCATGCTATGTCTGGATAGTGGTGGTGATGATCTATGAATGCAAAGTGCTGTTAGTAGAGCAGACGCTATCAACATTTTGCCAATTATAAGGACAGACACTTCAATGAGACTATTAGAGGTCCAGTTCAAATACAGTGCAGAAACCTATTTGGTTTAGTTAGTAAAATGAATACTAACTTGAGATGGAGATCTAAGTAGGAACCAGAAGAGAGTATAGTAATGAAGTCCCAGGATGGCTGTAAATAAGCTCCCACTCTAAACTTTAAATGAATTATGGTGTAACAATAAAATATTAGTTATTAAAAAGATGCATATATCCCTTGGTAGGGTTTGATACTTGATTTTAAAAAAAGACTGCAAAATAGCACACATAAGCTTCTAAAATTATATATTTAAGAATAAGTGTATGTGGGTATAAATGCAAATATCTGATGGCATAGCAGTATCTGTAATAGTCTCTTTAGATTTCAAAACCTTAGAATAAAAAGTACCTTAGATTTCCAAAGATTTACTGTCTTCTGAATTAAAAAAAATTTTTTTTAACGTTTATTTATTTTTGAGACAGAGAGAGACAGAGCATGAACGAGGGAGGGTCAGAGAGAGGGAGACACAGAATCCGAAACAGGCTCCACGCTCTGAGCTGTCAGCACAGAGCCGGATGCGGTGCTCGAACTCACAGACCGCGAGATCATGACCTGAGCCGAAGTCAGACGCTTAACTGACTGAGCCACCCAGGGGCCCTTTTTTCTATTTTTAAATGTTTTTATGTATTTTTGAGACAGAGAGAGGGAACGAGTGGGGGGAGGGGCAGAGAGAGACAGAGAGAGGAGACACACAGAATCCGAACCAGGCTCTAGTTTCTGAGCTGTTAGCACAGAGCCTGACATGAGGCTTGAACTTACAAACTGAGAGATCATGACCTGAGCCAAAGTCGGGCACTTAACCCACTGAGCTACCCAGGTGCCCCATATAGTCTGAATTCTCAATTGCATTTATAAACAGAAAAAAAAAAAATCACACCTTAAATAAAATCTATCTTATGTTCCTTTAGCAGTTTGGTAATGGTCTTGTCCCTATGCTCATTTGTACCGTGTGGAAGCTGGGAAGAGTATGTACCCCAGCATCACCGAGTCTTTAGAAAGGACCTAGCACTGTACTGTGGTGGTTAGCAATGGCCCCTGCTCTGAATATTTATAATTCAGATGAGGACACAAGAGCATCAGGCAACAAATTATGAACACCTACCATGTGCCAGAAGCGTCCTAGACATAGACATCACATGGCAGTAACTGGCATGATCTTTTCCTAGAAAAGTTGTTGATACCACCTCACACCCATTAGGACAGCTACTATCAAATAGGCAAAACGTAGTAAGGCAAGAATGTAGAGAAACTGGAGCCCTTGTGCAGTTGGTGGAAATGTAATATGGTACAGCTGCTGCGGAAGACAGCATGGAGGTTCCTCAAAAATTTAAAAATAACATTACCATATGATCCAGCAATACCACTCCAGAGTATATATCCAAAACAATTGAAAGCCAGCTCTCAGAGACATTATTTGTACACCTATGTTCATAGCATTACGAACAGTTAAAATGTGGAAAGAACCCATGCCTATTAACAGATTAGTGGGTAAGCAAAATATGGCATATAAATACAATGAAGTATTAGTCTCTGAGGAGGGAATTCTGCAATATGCTACATCATGGATGAAACCTACGTACATTAAGTGAAATAAGTGACAATAAGACAGATACTGTAGGATACCACTTAAACAAGAGAGTCAAAATCCTAAAAACAAGGTAACGATGGTTGTGAGGGGCCCGGAGAAGGGGTGGAGAGTTATTGCTTAATAGATAGCTTCAGTTTTACAAGATGGAAGAGTTATGGGGATGGAGGACGGTTGCAGAACAAAGTGAATGTAACAACACTGAACCGTATACTTAAAAATGGTTAAGATGATAAATTGTTATATAGATTTTACCCCTCCCCCCCCCAAAAAAAACCTATCCTTAGTTAAAAGGAGGATCAAATTTGTATAGGTGGAGTAGGCAGGATGAACAGGAGTTAGAAAGTAAGGTGAAGATGCAGAGTAGGTAAAGGTTTCTGCAGAAGGTGGATGTGTGTCTACATACTACAGAATACTGGAAGGTGGAAGGGCAGAGGCAATTCCCCTAAGACTGGCCAAACCCATTGTGCTTGCTTTACACAGCTCAAAGCTGCTGCTTAAAATGACAGGTCATGGGGTGCCTGCGTGGCTCATTTAAACAACTGACTCTTGGTTGTGGCTCAGGTCATGATCTCATGGTTTGTAAGTTTGAGCCCCCGTGCCAGGCTCCATGCTGGCAGTGTGGAACCTACTTGGGATTTTCTCTCCCTCTCTTTCAATGCCCCTCCCCTGGTTGTGCTCTTTCTCTAATTAAAAGCATTAAAATGAATAAAGGAAAAAAGCCAGGCCAGAGATATACCTGCTGCTTGTGATAAGTAGCCACAATCAGAAAAATGAATTAAGAGGTATCACTACAGCTTCACCATCCATCACACTAATGAACTGCAATACCTTCCCACCCACAGGCTCTCATGACACCGCAAAATAAACTACAGAATGCACATAAAAAAAGGATAAACTGGGGATTATCCTGATACAACTGGAGCAATAAAAATAGAAAACGAAAGTCCATATAGATTTGTAGTTGCCAAGAAAGTAGCTGTAATCCAATTGCTAAAGCCTTTTGATGTTTATAGCCAACTTAAAAAAAATAATTATTGTTTTATTTTTGTGAGAGAGAAACAAAGCACAAGTGGGGGGAGAGGGGGCAGAGAGAGAGGGAGACAGAATCAGAAAACAGACTCCAGGCTCTGAGCTTTCAGCACAAAGCCCTAAGTGGGGCTTGAACTCGTGAACTGCGAGATCATGACCTGAGCCGAAGTCCAATGCTTAACCAACTGAGTCATCCAGGTGCCCCAGGAGATTTTATTTTTAAATGATCTCTACACCCTTGGGGCACCTGGGTGGCTCAGTCGTTTAAGCGTCCAACTTCAGCTCAGGTCATGAACTCACGGTTCACGAGTTCGAGTCCCACATTGGGCTTTGTGCTGACAGCTCAGAGCCTGACTCTGCTTCAGATTCTGTCTCCGTCACTGCCCCTCCCCTGCTCGTGCTCTCTCTCAAAAACAACTAGATTAAAAAACTTTTTAAATGATCTCTACACCCAACGTGAGGCTCAACTTTAACAACCCTGAGGCCAAGCCTCGTATACTCTACCGACTGAGCCAGCCAGGCACTGCTATAGCCAACTTTTAGAAATGGAACAAAAGTCATTTATTTATTTATTTTTTTTTCCCAATATGTTTTTATTATTTTTTTCAACGTTTATTTATTTTTGGGACAGAGAGAGACAGAGCATGAACGGGGGAGGGGCAGAGAGAGAGGGAGACACAGAATCGGAAACAGGCTCCAGGCTCTGAGCCATCAGCCCAGAGCCCGACGCGGGGCTCGAACTCACATTGTGACCTGGCTGAAGTCGGACGCTTAACCGACTGCGCCACCCAGGCGCCCCACAAAAGTCATTTAAATCTGGAGTCAAATAGCCAATGAGAAACTACTGCTTTTTAAAAATATTTTTTAATGTTTTTTATCTATTTAGTATTTACTTTTGAAAGAGAGTTTGAGGCAGGGGTGGAGCAGGGAGAGGGAGACAGAGGAAGCGGGCTCTGTGCTGACAGCAGAGACCGTTGTGGGACTGGAACTCACCAACTGTGAGGTCACGAGCTGGGCTGAAGTTGGACGCTTAACCAAATAAGCCACCCAAGGCACCCCGAGAAACCCCTACTTCTGATTGAAAGCTAGCAAAGTTGAGCAAATAGGAATTGGTCCTGCTTTAACACTGCATATACAAGTGCAAAGACTGAAACCTGAGTACTGTCCTGTATCAAAGGTAGGATATCTCTGGTGCTCTTGGCACATCGCACTTTGCATCAGGTCTTTGGGGCCAATACTTCATTATCAATGCTACCACGTATGGAGCAAAAGGACATCATGGCTCAGAGGTCTTCAAAGCTGTACTTAATGCCATCCCACTCCAAGTTTACATATGCTACTGGGGTGGGCATTAATGTCCATTTTTTTGTCTACCACATCCAATATAGACTGCCTTTCCTTTTCATTAATTTTCACATTCTTCATTGTACATTTGGCTTTACGGAGTTCTTAAATTATGTTGAAATTATAAACTAAGGCTAGAATTTTATGTTCATAGAAAGGCCAGTGCTAAAAATCTTACGATAAATCCTGTAGTACGTTAACATAATCTTAAAAATTAGTATTACATTCCAACAGTCCTCACCCATAATTTTTTCATTTTAATCTCTGTAATCTGATACCTGTTTTTACCTTCAGATTTTTACCTAATAATGAGCACTTTGAGCCTCACCCAGTATCAAAGACAGTTAATCAATCAGCAAGTTATACATACTTGAGGGACTGAGGTAGCTATTTTCATTTTGCTATTCACTTGAAACTTCAACAAACTAGTTGTTACTAAGCTTTTTCACTAGTTACTATGTTGTAATTCACAGTGGAAAAAGAGAAAAAAGGAAAAGAAACATCCAGTTAGGCAAAATAGTGAATTCCCAAGACGTTGTTTCTGCCGCACTAGCTCTCCTTGAAATGTGATTGTACCAAGTCCTCAGAAAATTACGACTCGAATGTTCTGAGCAAAAGATAAAAGACACACTTGGGAAAGCAGTATCTAGGGTTCTGAAATGGAGTATCTCCCATTAGTTTTTATAAAAATGCTTTGCACAGGCTTCCAAATGGTGATTATTTTCCACCATTTCCTGTAGTTGTTTGCAACAGTAGCAAAAGCAGCACTTCCAAAGGAGTTCCTAAAGCAGGCTCGATTTCAACTGCTTAACCAAAATACTTCTGTTCAGCTACAGGTAAGACAATCATTCTCAAAGTGTGGCCTCTTTATGTGACATCACCATCACCTGGAACTTGTTAAAAATGCAAATTATCAAGACTACCCCTAAACTAGCAAATTAGAAATTTAACCCAGCTAGTGCCTAGTGACCCAGCCACATTTTATTTTCAGAAAGAGCACACAACAGCACTTGAGTGGGGAAAGGGTAGAGTGAGAATCCCAAGCAGGCTCCAAGCTGTGAGCACAGAGCCTGATCTCATGAATCCTGAGATGACCTGAGCCAAAATCAAGATTCAGATGCTTAACCAACTGAGCCATCCAGGTGCTCCACAGCCACGTCTTAACAAAATTTCCAGGTAATTCTGATGCATGCTAACATTTGAGAACCAAACTAAAGGAAAATAATTCACACTATCATTTTGTTACTAGTGTTGACTCTAAGCATCTTTTTTAAAAATTTGAGAATCCCAAGGAAGCTCTGCACTGTTAGCGTGGAGCCTGACATGGGGCTTGTTCTGATGAACTAAGACCATGACCTGAGCTGAAATCAACAGTCGGATGCTCAACTGACTGAGCCACTGAAGTGCCCCAACTCTTAAAAAATCTTGACCTCATGGGGCGCCTGGGTGGCGCAGTCGGTTAAGCGTCCGACTTCAGCCAGGTCACGATCTCGCGGTCTGTGAGTTCGAGCCCCGCGTCAGGCTCTGGGCTGATGGCTCAGAGCCTGGAGCCTGTTTCCGATTCTGTGTCTCCCTCTCTCTCTGCCCCTCCCCCGTTCATGCTCTGTCTCTCTCTGTCCCAAAAATAAATAAACGTTAAAAAAAAATTAAAAAAAAAAAATCTTGACCTCATGCCTAACAGTCACAGGACTAGCATCAAAGTGAAGGGCATTCTGCTTTTAAAAAGGTTTTAAGTAACGTCTATACCCAATGTGGAGCTCGAACTTAAAATCCCAAGATCAAGAGTCACATGCTCAGGGGCACCTGGGTGGCTCAGTCAGTTGAGCTTCCACCTTTGGCTCAGGTCACATCTCCTAATCCGTGAGCTCAAGCCCCACATCAGGCTCTGTGTTGGCAGCTGAGTGTGGAGCCTGCTTCGGATTGTCTCCTTCTCTCTTGCAAATAAACATGGGGGGGGGGGGAGTCACAAAATCTACCCACTGGGCCAGCCAGGTGTCCCTGGAAGGGCATTTTAACCCCAGCTAACAAACAGCTCAGGGTTGCCAGAGAACACAATCCCAAACTCATTACCATTCAATACTTGAGCTTTCAGCTATACTAAGCTATATTCTATAATGGAGACCAATAAAAAAGACCACACAGAGCTGCTCCCAGCCCAAGTACAAGCGATCTTAAATAACCCACACTGACTGGACCTAACATTTCATGATTCAAAATTTTTAATGTTTACTATTTTTGAGAGAGATAGAGCATGAGCAGAAGGGCAGAGAGAAAGGGAGACAGAATCGAAAGCAGGCTCCAGGATGTCAGCCCAGAGCCCAATGCAATCCCTTGAACTCACCGAGAGATGGTGACCTGAATTGAAGTTGGATGTGCCCCCACCCCTTTTTAAGATTTTAAAGGAATCTCTCCACCCAAAGTGGGATCTGAACTCACAACCCCAAGATCAAGAGTCGCATGCTCCATTGAATCAACTGAGGCACCCCACTGTTTTAAAATAATGTTCTGCAGTGTTCCAGCAGGTTTCCACTACACATCATTCTCTTTACTCAGTAATGTTACATTTTACTGTTCAAACCCACTGAAAACCCATCATGAACAAAGCTAGGCAAAAAATAAAGTCTATTCCTCTTTGATAACTCTAATACCTGCCATTAACACTTAACAGGCTGTATTTTGTGTTCCCCATCACCCTAAAAGAGGGGCACGAGGAAACCTCTAAGAAGGAATTCAGGGAATAGAGTACCTTAAAATTTTCCTTAGAACCTTATTTAGACTATAGGAGATGGTGTAGTTGGTGGCCACAAATTCACTCTGCTCATTAATAAAATTTCAAGTGAAACTTTTAGGGTACCCTAATTAGTTTTACAGCTAGTCAATGAAAGCCTTATCAGAGTCACTCTGAGATCCCACATTTATGAGCTATATAGGCTTAAAAAATACTACTACTACAAATTTAAGGGGTTTCTAAAATTTTCCCTCACAGAGGATTTACCTAAAGGCTAAAATGGTGTCAGGCAAAATGTTCTTAAACTTGACAGCAGGTTTACGTGGAAACATTCCCATGAAAAAAGGTTTGCCATAATCTGGGAAATAGCTGTTACAGATTTATCTATCACTGGTAATTTATGTATGAGAATTTCTACTTCCTAAATGTTATCAAATGAAGACATTAAACTTTTTTTTTTGTACAGCCTGGTACAGCCAACAAAGTAGGACCTACGGAAAAAAGCTATCACTGACAGGAAACAATTAGGGATTCCAATGCACATAAAATACTTTGGGTTGCTTGCTGTTAGTTAAGTTGGAATTAAAAGCTGGTAATTAGTAAAGGCCAAAATTAAACTACAGAAGTAAACTGGCAAGGATTTTTTGTACATGTCACATTAGAAAAACATTAACTGGGGCGCCTGGGTGGCGCAGTCGGTTAAGCGTCCGACTTCAACCAGGTCACGATCTCACGGTCCGTGAGTTCGAGCCCCGCGTCGGGCTCTGGGCTGATGGCTCAGAGCCTGGAGCCTGTTTCCGATTCTGTGTCTCCCTCTCTCTCTGCCCCTCGCCCGTTCATGCTCTGTCTCTCTCTGTCCCAAAAATAAATAAACGTTGAAAAAAAAAATTAAAAAAAAAGAAAAACATTAACTGCCTCTGAGAAGTATACCATAAAATTTTGATTCATCTTTTAATACACCTGGATCTAAGAGTTTCAAAGAATTCCTAGAAATTCTTGTATTTTTTAAAATTAAAAATTTATTTTTTAACAATAGGTAATAAATCCCTTATACCAAGAATCCCAACAGATTTTGAAAAGCTAGTAGAACTAATTCTTGATATTCCATGTTATTCCCAACTTTACTGTTTTATACTTAAGCCTAAACACAAGCTTTTACCATTTCTTCACCCTTAGCATTTTAATGTCCAAAGGTTTTTAAAAGCCCCATTCCACACACCACTTTTTGTCATGTAACAGGAACAAGAAATCCACCAGCACCAAAAACTTTAAAACTCCGTTCTTTAGTAGCAGTCTTTAGAACACTCTAGATTAAAAATGTAATAATTTGTTAAAGCATGCAAAAGAGTGTAACAGTGAATAAAAAACACAACTGACAAAAATATTGGTTAACATTCCAAATATGTATAACCAATGAACTTGGCCTAGGTTTTTTTTTTTTTTATTGGTATTCACTTCAGAAACTTGAATCCACAGATATAAGCAGTATATTACCAGAAAGTTACAAGTAAACACAGATTATACATGCAAATTCCTGTTCACAAAGGTCACATGTGCAGGTATATGAATTAGAAGCGTGCGTCTAGTTTATGGCCAAACTTTTTAAAATGCAGAAATGTAAAATTACATCTTGAAATATGAAGAGATGGTCTACACACTTCAAAAATCAAATGTTGCTTATACCAGATGTATGACAGCTACAGGATTCAAGTGACAAGCAATAAGATCTCAAGAAATTAATACTGCTCAAAGGGAACGGGAATATTTTTACATTTCACTGAAAATACATTGACTACTAGAATACGAAATCTAGCAGGAACTTAGGGGAAAAAAATTACAAAAATCTAAAGCCAATTACTTAGTATTTCTTATTACCTAAACAACAGCATGACATTAAAAGAAAACTGCACCTGCATTATAACTGCCAATCTCATATTAATGAAGATATCCAAATAAAACGCAACCCAAAACCTTCAAACTCCAAATGATGAGAAGTCTGCAAAAGGCTCAGATTAAAATGCGGAATGTTTCAGATGAAAGTAATAAAAATACCATTGGTTTTGTTCTTTATTGAATGGAATCAAAAGTTTTGACATTTCTTTGAAGCGTGGAACTAAATTTCATTTCTCTGAATGATTCTAGGTCTCTTTTCTTAGTGGTGCAAGTTGTCTTAAGTAACTTACAAGTCAGTCTCTACAAAGTACTTCTGTCTGTTACCATTTTGATAAAACAAAAACAATTCTTCATTAACTTAACCGTATATGTATTTTTGCTGTAACACTTAACACATGAACAGACATCTAATATTTTTCCACTAAAACAAAAGAGTACAATAGTTTTCTTCTAACTACCAGTATTGTATTTAAAAAAGGTTAACATTAAAAACAAAGAACCATTATTTTCTTTGAAATTGTTAAGCTTCTTGCACATCTTAAGCTTCCTTCTTCTGCCTGCGTTCTTCTGCCAATTTATTCAGAAATTTCTGAAAAGGAAAAAAAAAATTACAGGGATTAAATCACATAAGAAACACCTAAGTGAATTCCAAAATGAAATATTCTATCCAAGTTTATTCAGAATTTGAGTGTAATTTAACTACAACCTTACCAATATTTTACAAATTCAATTATTCTTGTTAAGTCAGTGTACAAAACTAAACTAGTTCACAGTACACAATATATGGGGGAGAAGAAAATGTGAAAAAAAGATTATTTCAACTTGCAATTAATATTAACTCACACAGTTAAGAAAACAAAGACCATACTTGCATAGAACTGCCACTGCTCCAAAAACACAGATTAGTTAAAATAACATGCATTTATTCAGTGTGCCTTCCATTAAACTAACATTTTCTTAAAGGGCCAGCCAGCAGTATTTATTTTAAGTCTGTGGGCTGTTCTTTATTTCATCTACTCAATTCTGCTGTTACAGCAATAAAACCAGCCATAAACAGTACTTAACTGAATGACTGTGACTGTGTTCCCCCAGAACACCTCATTTACAAAAGCAGTGGCCCCTGTATTACACACCTGTAACTTCTAGGGTTCTTGGACATACTAAAACATTAATAAGTAACCTTCCCTCAACAAATCTAAAAGATCCAAAGTTTTTTTGACTTTTGGGTAGAATTTCTCAACTCTATCACAGTTTCTCCAAATTGCTGAGAGGGTTAAAAGCCACTATATCCTTAAGGGAAAAAACACTCAGGAAAGTATCAAGTCATTATCATAATCAGCAAAAATGTAGTGCATGGTAAATTTTAATGAAGTTGACAAAGTTCCTTTAGAATAAAGAGAGCCACCTCTCTTTAGAACACCTCCAATAGAACAAATATCTAGAAAATTGTAATAGCTAGAAAATATTTACAAGTCTATCATTTATAAAGTATCAAATACCAGGATACAACTTGTGTCTTAATACTCTTCTTTGTAACAGTTCCTGCCTCCATACAGCTAAATACCAAAACAAGTATTATTTGTTTGCTGCTACTAATGGGATTAACCACCATTCTTTTTTCATAGGCATAATGAGAAGATACATACAGGTAGCAAAGAACATTTACATTTAAAACTAGTGACATAGCCAAGAACTGGAATTTAAATTCAAGCCTATCTTTATCCATCTAAATCAACATACAGAGCACATTTGATGACTGAGTATACAATGAGCTCTGTATTAGAAAGCAGTGTAAAAAACCAGGTTATCTGTAATTCAGTTCTTTAACTTCTTTCAAGTTTTATACCATGATCTGTTTCAATAGTCCTTAAAAAAGTCACTAACAACAACACTGAATTTCAAAATCTAGTAAGAGAAATTTGTTATGCTTATTATTTATTCATTTATCCCTTTACCTTTATCTCTCATTGGTCATATAACTCACATCATTATTAATAAACAACTTAAAGGTGATATAAACATCATTAAGTATAAAGAGACATGGCACTTTATAGAAGTTGAAAAAGCTTTTCATTATTCCACTTGGGATTTCAGGCCTCCAGGATCTTCCCAATTAGAGAAATTACACTCTCACAACGCTTAGTCAAGAATATTTAAGTAACTTTAATTACATCAGAATTTTAGAACATGGCTAGAAAATTATTCAATTGAATGTACCATAGAAAAAGGCTCAAGAGATGTTTCTAGAATCCACTAAACTGTTTAAGGCCCATCAATAAAGAAGTAACTGTGTCATCTCTAGGATGGGTCTACAGAAAGTACCACACACATTTTACTTTATACAAATTTACATAATTTGTTAGTTTTCATAAAAGAACCCTTCTATTTTAGGTTCAGCCTTACCTTTAATTTCTGATAATGAGGAAGACTGCTGCAATGAGTATTCTTTGCAACTTCTTCATTTGTATAAAAGAGTGAACACAGCTTACAGTAAAACCCTGTTTTAGGTATCACATAGTCTATACCTAGAACACAAACATACATTCTTACAAATTTAGTAAACTGAAGATTTAATTAGTGTTGTCAAATCTCTTTTTCCGGTCAATGTAATTTGAACAAGATAATATTGGTGAGAAGTCCAATATAACCTAAGCTAAAACAAAACAAAAGCCATGATATCAGTAGTTAATTGTACTCAATTGACAGTTAAGGTCCCACCTAACTGCATTCTTAAAAAGGCAGAAATACAAAAGATAAAGAAAAAGCAACGTGAAGTTCTCAGAAACCTTTACGCGGAGAAAGAATATATTATGAAATGGTAACAAAAGATAATACAAAATGAGAGTTGGTTAAGTGGAGAAGAATGTATTAAGATTTACAAAATGTTCTGCAGAGAAAAAGATTTAAAATGGTATCAGAGTTTATGTAAGACCAATTTAAAAATCTTATTTAATAAGAACTTGGGGAGGGTGAGAGGGGAAGAACAAAGCCTTAAATCTCACCAACAGGAACATTGGGCTGGTATGGTCCAATTCTATACTCATCTGGGATTGTATAGTCCTCCTTGTTTTCATCACTTTGGCCATCCGCATTTTCACTTGTATCTTTGTTGGGATCATCAGCATTCTCAGCAGATTCCGCACCTGGTTCTGTATTTTCCTCATTTTTAATTCCATTTTCCAACGCTGCTTCGTTTTCTTGATCAAGTTCCTCGATCTTGTCCACCTTAATTTCAACCAAACCATCATCATTTTTGTCACCAGATTTAAATGTCATGCCCGATTTACGAAGTTTCTGACGTTCCGAATCTTCCTCATCACCAACCTCATCTAGAGTGACAAAACCTTCCATACTCCCTGGGAAACGACGCTGTTAAGAAAGACAAATTTACTCTGCAACAATTATCCTGCAGCATCCCTTCCATTTGCTTTATTTGAAGGGAAAGGGATAGCGTCTTTGTCTTTATTTATTCTCTCAAAATACTGACTTGCTCCCCCAAAATCAGATTTTTTAAACAAAAAAACTTAGTTTTAAAACTAAATAAAGGCTTGCCTCACAAAAAGAGCAGAAAATAAATGAGGACATTATATTCTACACTTGCTGTAACTATTATGCTACAAGGGATTATGTATCAAAAATGTGATTTGATAAAAGTAGTTCAATGGTATCCTTTGGAAGACAGTATCTTAGGATACAACTGTTGTTTAGAGAATATGCAGTCTAAAATAGTGTAGTGGTTAAAAAAAAAAAAAGCAAGCTCTAGAGCATGACCTATGTTTAAAGTTTAGATTCTGCCACTTACAAGCAGGATGACTGTAGACAATTTATTAAACTTCTCTATGCCAAATTTATTCATTCATGAAATGGAGTCAACAAAGGTATCTACTACTTACAGTTACTTTGAGGACTAAATTAATTAGCATATAAAAAGAGCTTACAAAATTTATAGCATATAATAAATGCTCAATAATTATCAGCTCTTAAGACTGCAAATGGATTCTGCAACAATCCACTTCAAGGAAAATAACTTTATCTGACCTAGCCATCAACATCTGGAGATAAAAATTTGTTTTCTAATAGCTGGAACGTTGCTTACAAAAACCAATGGACCAAGATTACTGAGATCTCATTGTAATAGCTATTTAATGCAAGGGCATTTTAATACTCTAATCCTCATCACAGGTAATTCAGTACACCAGTCTCTTGTTTTACTCCTCTTTATGCTATGCATATGTTTGTCTATTTGAGTTCACTTTAAATGCTTTTATGTGTTCTCAAAAAAGGTCTTCAAATATTGAGTATCTTCAGATATTGAATTATCTGATCAAGATTTTCGTTCTCAAATAGGAAAATTCTTCAAGTCTAACACTTTTTAAATGAGTGGCTAAATGTTTTAAGTATCTTGGGTCAGTTAACTTAAACTCACATCCCATCTTTTTAAAAGTTCGACTACCAGGCTGCCTACCAGTACTTACACACTACCACCACAGTACACAAATAAAAGTCAATTTCCTTCCTTGCTAAAAATTTCCCTGTGAGTTGACACTTTTTTATATCTATTTTAAAAGTTACTTAACCTACTTATTGCAGAGTTTACTTTTAAAAATTTACCTGATTTTTTCGAATATAAGTGACTAATTCCCTTTAATCTGACCCTGCTAATGTAAATACGAAACATTTATCTTATCTAGTTTTCTGTTCAAACAGGTCAATATACAATCTCCCTTTACCTTTTTAAGCTTTTTCTTTGCAGCTGCTGAAGCACTGGCATTTCCATCTTTTTTCACAGCTTTGTCTGAAGGTTCCTTTTTCCCATCAGAAGCCACATCACCTAAATTAGCAAGATCTGTCTCATCTCCCACTGAACTGCCACTTTCTAGCAGTGCTGCTGCTTCTTCCTCATCGACAAGAAGCTCATCTTCAGATTCAAGCAGCATGTTAGGTTCTTGCTCTGCTTGGTCATCCTTTGTATCTTTTTCACCATCTTCACCTGACTTCTCCTCTTGTTCTTTACCTTCAGTTGTACTTTCAGTCTTCTGGGAACCATCAATTTTGGATTTCTTATCACTTGGGGATTCTTTGCCATCTGGAGAATAAGATCTTTTCCTGAAATCAAAAGGATACCCCTCAATTAATTCAGAGTTGGAAAACAAAAGTTTAAAATACTAGTGTATATACACACAAAACAAAATTACCGAGATTTATCTTTTTTCAGTAAGTCAATGCCTCTGTTGGGAATCTACAAGACAAAATTTTGTAGAAGTTAAATAAATATATTAGAATATGTTCATTTGCAGATTATATGATTATCCAATTAACTAACATTTGATAACCATCCTTTATATCATCAACTAAGCTTATTCAAGCTCTGTAACCGTACCTTAGAATTTAAGCTGCTTAGGGTCAGCAGTTCATTATAATCAACATTTCAACAAAGCGGCAGAGCAGTGGATAATAAATATTTTGTAGCAGAGCTCTGTTCAAATAAAATCTTTAAATAGAATAAAGCAATAAAGGCATTTCTTACACAATACCATTAAAAAAACAAAACACTTCTGAAGAACACCAGGGGGGAAAAAGGTTGGTATCTTTAAAAAACCAAATCCTGTGGCGCCTGGGTGGCTCAGTCAGGTTAAGCGGCCGACTTCAGCTCAGGTCATGATCTCGCGGTCTGTGAGTTCGAGCCCCGCATCTAGCTCTGTGCTGACAGCTCAGAGCCTGGAGCCTGTTTCGGATTCTGTGTCTCCCTCTCTCTGACCCTCCCTCGTTCATGCTGTCTCAAAAATAAATAAACGTTAAAAAAAAAATTTTTTTTAAAAACCAAATCCTTTATTCTTAGCAAACAAAAATGTTTATAAGAATGCCATGGCGTGGGCGCCCAGATGACTCAGTTGATTAGGCATCTGACCCTTGATTTTGGCTTAGGTCATGATCTCACAGTTTATGGAATCGAGCCCTGAGTCAGGTTCTTCCCCGACAGCATGGCACCTGCTTGGGATTCTCTCTCTCCCTTTCTCTCAGCCCCCTTGCCCTCAGCTTGGTGTTGTTCTGTATCTTAAAAAAAAAAAAATGCTGTGGCTTAAAATATGTGAGATAGATTTTATAATGATGACAAATCCAGTACTACATACCCTCAGTACCAATTTTTTATATTTTTCTGACAAGTCAACTTTAACACATCTCCCCTGAAACCAAAGGGCCTTTTTCAAACAGTGGTCGACCATTGCCATTGCATCTTCTCTGGTCTCCATCTCAATAAAAGCCTTTAAAAAAAAAAAAAAAAAAGAAAAAAGAAAAAAAAAGAACAACATTAGTTTTCAAAGAACTGCATTTAACTCTGGTGCTTATTATTTTTTTTAATCCATCTGTTAGGAAAATTTAGTTTTTTAATAGAGACCCCAGTAAAAGTTAAAAATCACCCAATTACAAAGTAGCACTAAATATTAAAACATCTATATGTTTTCTGTAATATAAATAAAAAGATAAAGTAATTAGCTTAGAAGCTATTACTCAAAATACTGTAAGAAAAATTAATTAAAAAAGTATGGGGGCAACCTGGGTAGCTTAGTAGGTTCGGTGTCTGACTCTTGATTTCAGCTCAGGTTGTGATCCCAGGGTCATGGAATCAAGCCCCGCGTCAGGCTCTGTGCTGACAGTGTGGAACCTACTTGGGATTCTCTCTCCCTTTCTCTGACCCTTCTGTCACACTCTCTCTCAAAATAAAAAGTCTGGACAGGGGCACTTGTCAGTTAAGTACCCAACTCTTGCTTTCTGCGCCTCCCCTGCTTGTGCTCTCTCAAAAATAAACAAACATTAAAACAATAAAAAAAATAGTCTGGAAAGATACAAACTCAGAATGCCCTTAAAAAAGACTTAACAACAGGGGAACCTGAGTTGCTCAGTGGGTTGGGTGTCAGACTTTGGCTCAGATCATGATCTCATGGTTGGGGAATTCAAGCGCCATGTCTGGCTCTGTGCTGACAGTTCAGAGCCTGGAGCCTGCTTCAGATTCTGTGTCTCCCACTACTCTCCCACTCGTGCGTACTCTCTCGCTCAGAAACAATACACATTAAGGGGAGGTGTGGGTGGCTGGCTTGGCTGGCTTGGTGGGTGGCTGGCTCATGGTTCGTGGGTTCAAGCCCCATGTCAGGCTCTATGCTGACGGCTTGGAGCCTGGAACCTGCTTCAGATTCTCTGTCTCCCTCTCTCTGCCCCTCTCCTGCTCCCACTCTGTCTCCCCCTACCTCTCTCTCAAAAATAAACATTAAAAATAAATGTTTAAAAAATAAACATTAAAAAATATTTAAAAAAAAAGTTAACAAAATAAACATTCTCCTTACTCTGGATTTTTAAAATGAAAAATACAAGTTAACAACTTAATTCACCCATTCAATTCACTTAATTTGAAGTCTAAAACATCTACAGAGTTAAAGCACTCTTGGATAATGCTGGTGTGATTATAAATTGGTACTATTTTTTTAAGACCAATTTGGCAATATCAAAGTAAAAAAGACATCAGGATCCAAAAGTCTAATTCTGAAATTTTATCCTTCAATTATATGATCTGAATATGCAAAAATTCACATGCTGCCAAGTCCAAAGCAACACCAATGGTACAGTCCAAAAAACTAGCAACTCTAAATATCCACCAACTCAAGAAGTTAAATTTGTTATAGTTTTTAGTCAATGTAATCCACACAAGGAATGATATAATACCACTTGAGGGAAGAAAAAACAGCATAACTATACACAAACTAATATTTTTGAAAGCAAACTTTAAAAACAAATAGCGTTACTAGTCTAGGCAAGAGAAGGAAATCTTTACTTCCCACTTTATAATTTTCAGTATTTATCTTTATACATTAAGAAAATCTAGTAGGACTTAAAGAAATCACCATTTATCAGTTAGGCTAAGAATATTTATCTAGGAGGGGAGACTGGGTGGCTCAGTCAGTTGAGCTTCCAATTTCGGCTCAGGTCATGAACTCATGGTTCCTGAGTTTGAGCCCTGTGTCAGGCTCTGTGCTGACAGGTCAGAGCCTGGAACCTGCTTCGTATTCTATCTCTCCCTCTCTTTTTCTCAAAAATAAACAAACATTAAAAAAAAAAATTTTTTTTTGAATTTTTAAAAAGAAAATTTATCTATGAGAAGATGAATTTAATTACCTCCCCTTCACTAAAAATATACACCAAAAAAAAAAAAAAAACAAAAAACAAAAACCCAAAACAAAACAAAAAACCCAAACAAGAAACAACCAAACAAAAAACCCCTAAAAGTGAGATTTACTGAAAAGTAATCTTAAAAACCTTTTATCTGTGGTATTACCTGGCTTTTCATCCTCATCAGTATGTAATTTTTAATTTTTCCGTAAGGTTCAGCAAGCTTGAGAACTGCACTATCCGAATAGCCAGAATGAGGTAAATTGCTGAGATGTATCACACGCCCAAGTTCTTGCTTCTGATCAAATTTCTGGTCTGGTTTCCCTTCAGGTTTCTAAATAATAAACAGAAAACAACAATAGGTAAACAAACAAAAGGCAAGTCAAATGTTGGTAGGTATGCCATACTTACTTACTGACAGTTAAGATAATCCTATTTATTAGTAGCAACTTAAAATAGCTAGTTAATAAACATTAAAATGATGTACAAATGTTGGTGGTACAAATGGGAAAAGAATTGTTATTACCTTTATTCTTTTATACTTCTGGGATAAGTGAACTCTCACTGGCTTGCCAAATACTAATGCTGGTGTGGTTGTGTAATAATCCACTGCAGCCTGAGCATCCTCTGTGGTTGCCATTTCAATAAATGCCTAAAATTGCACAAAATTAATATTTCTAAAACAAAACAGAAACACCACCCAAGTCTTTCTAGATATATTTAATCATTAGGAAGCATTTTTAAGAGTCTGAAAGCAGAACAAAAATCCCAAAATTGCTATTTGCTCTTTTATTAAAGGTCATCTCAGATTACCTTCATGCTATTCAACTGTGATTTATTATGTCTACTGGATTTGAAATAATAACTTGGCACTATTTTGATTAAAGTGTGGAATCACTTCCCAAAGAATTACCATCCTTTTATAGCTCGTATAGTAACGTAATGACAATTTAACTGCTTAAGGATCACAATTAATAAAGTTACTCAATAATCCGTTAGGACTAGAATTTAATATTATTGACGTGCATCAACTATTTGCTTTTTTTCTCTATCACATTCCATGTTAATGATTTAAGAATACACGGAGCTCTTTTTCAAATACAAAATCATAAAAAAAACCTTTAAGAAGTATATTAGTAATGAATACAGCACTGATTTCAACTCATACCTCATTAATTTTATTTAGAATCAGATGATTTGAAATGACTCCAAATGGTTCTACCAACTGTAATAGTTGGTATCTCAAGTTTTTCCCTCGCTGAAAATCCATGATATGAACAACGCGGCTGGTTTCCTATCCATTAGGAAAAAAAAATCAAGTCAAGAGGTCTCTTTAGAATCAAGACGAAAGGACTTTCATAGTCTAACCAGAATAGATTTAAAACAACTCGTAACATTCTAGAGAATTTTGTAACTACACAGGAAATCAGATTCACTGGAGTATATCTTGAAGATTCAGAAAACAGACTCTGGACTGGTTTTAAAAAAGAATACTGTGTGCTTAACTGGATAGCAAAATTTGTTACACTCAAGGTGTAATCTCTATAGTATGGGTATATGAAAACGAAAACGTTTATCAAAGTCATATAAAAGGCTGATTATTTTCAAATTATAGCAGTCTCCCTATAATAAAGGATTACAACACAGATTCAATTCACAAGGATTTGAAAGGTAAGTAAAAAAAAAAGGTGGGGGGGGGTAAGGAGTGCCTGGTGGCTGGGTTGTCCAATTCTTGATTTTCGGCTCAGGTCATGATCTCACAGTTGTGAGATGGAGCCTCTGCACTGATTGTGGAGCCTGCTTAAGGATTCTCTCTCCCTCTGCCCCTCCCCCATGTGTACACTCAGGCTCTCTCTCTCTCAAGGGGGGAAAAAGTTAAATCACATTTCCCCAAACAGCAAATAAAGTAAAATCAAAAGCTGTATTACTGACCACTCTGCCTTTTTGCATGTGTCTTGGTCCTTGCAGGTTTCCATTCCCAGCACCTTTATGGAGAAAAGGTTACTTTTTTCAGTCTTATAATAAGTATGAAAACTGGCCATCTTTCAACACAAACCAGAGTTTATCAAAAATACCAGGAGAACCATGTCTTTTAATGTGATGCTATTTTCTAATAACATTTCAATGAGCCTTCTTTTGCCTCTAATCACTACATTTAATTTTTTGGTGAAAGTTCTTAGGGAAAAGTAACAAATTTTATAATCACCCAGATTTCCTCTTGGTCCAACTGCTGGTCCCCCAAGATGAAATGAGGGGGGTGGAGGTCCCAGAATTCCTGGTGCTGGGTTTGTTGATTGCTGCAACATGAATGGATCACCCCTAGTAATGTGAGACATAAAATATAAAAAATGACAAAGAGGTCTATCAGAAGTAATTAAGATTTATTGTTAAAACACCCCTTTTATGATTGTAATTCCAATCTCTGTAGGCATTTTTATGTGAAGTAACTGGGGAAAAAGCTACAAAAATAACATAATAAAAATTACTAGCATAATATAGTTTCTAAAGAATCTTTTACCCAGTGACTTTTACCAAACTCTCATATTCGATAAAGATATTCATGAAATATTTTTTGTTTATAAATTTTGAAAGTTTAACCTGAATTCCTTATAATGATCTCCTTTACAAACAACAGCTTAAAAATTTTAACTTACATTGTGTGTCCTGTATCATTGTCAGGATTCCATTCGGGGTAGCTTTAAAGAGACCAGAAAATTAACTTTAAAATAAAACTGTCCTTTTCACAAATAGCCTTGTTTGGCCTTTAAAACAAGAGATTATTTATTAGTAGAGTTAATGAGAGTCTAAGTGTTAGAAATATCACAGTTTACAACATCATAGATATTTCCAAAAACATCAAATTAATCCAAATGAACAATAATAATCTTGTTCAGTATTGCAAAAGTAGGTAATATATATTGAAGTTTAATTTTTTAATCTATTTGGTAAGTCGTAAGTAGGGAAAGCGCTGCATGGAGAATTGGAAATGTGCATCTACAGGGAAATGAGAACCGACCACAGATTTTCCTTCTCCAATATTAAATACCAGTACCCACTATAGAGGTGAGCTGTGGCACTACAAAAGAAAAGAAAACCCAACAGAGCTAACATATGTGAAAACTGGCACTCTAGTGAAGAATGGCTATGTGTGCTGTTTAGGCAGGGAGATTCTTTAGGAATCCAATTCCATTCCAGCAGCTTAAATCATAACCAAAGGTAAGTCAAAAGCAAAAAATACATCTTGAAGGATTTTGTTTGACAACTAACTTGTGATTTCTAATGACTTTTCCCCTTTTCTGCTCTGTATTTTTAGAGCATGTATCATGGTTATTGAAAATGTTTAAGTCTATTGTACACATCCAAGCCCATCTTTAAGTCTATTTTAAATTCTTGCAATTTGTAGAAAAGAACCAATGTTTATTTGCCCTACAAGTAGTATTAAATAATAAAATACCACTATCACTGCACCTAATATTTCAAATGAGATTCCAGATCTAAACATTTTGTTTTCAATTAGTAATGCCTGGTCAGTATCAACTATGCAGTGATAACAATGTGGATATTACAAGCAAATGATGAATTCCCAAAACCAATCAATGGCTGTTTCTGATTCACGGTATGGATGCTTTAAAGGTATTTCAAACTCCTACATTTCAAGAAGAAGCTGGCATCGACGACTGTGACTTGCTCCATTGATATGTTGACTCCACTCCTGCAGTAAAGTAAATTAGTAGAATTAACAAAAATAAAGCTAAAATATTTTCATTTGAACCATTCAAATTCTAGAAAGTTAATCTATTTGCAGTATCATAGGCTGTAGAAACATGTGACCATTCATTAGTCACAGTTAATTAATTTAAAACCATTTCTCTTAATCCTTGCAGCTTGATCCTGCCCTCAAATACGCCATGCACATTCTTGGAAAAACTGGATAACTTAGTTAACATACTAATAGACCTGACAGGGAAAAGACAGAGTTAATAAAGATCAAGAATAACTGACCTTGACATCAGCTAGACAGTCTAATCTTTGCTGTGGATCAAACTGGATTATATATATAACTGCCTTTATAAAACTCTAAATATGATAAAATATCCATGCTTCTACTTTTCTAGAAATGTTATGTGAACAATTAGTTAAAAATAGAATATTTCATTTAATCCAGACTTGAGGCATTTTATTTCATTTAATCCAGACTTGAGGCATTTTCCAAGTGTATTATTACAGCCATAAAAAGGTAAGATTCAACAGGAATGGCTTTTCCAAAAAAATAAAACAAAAAAACCCCGTTTATAAAAAAAACTAAGCTGCTATTTTATTTCCCAAAAGTAAAGAAGCAAATTTCAGGAATTTCTGTTTCCAAATTTTAGAGAGGGAAACATTATGTTCTTTAGTATTTGTACTCCTCTGTGGTAATTTTGAATTTAAGGGATTAACTTTTTTCCTATTTTAAGCAAATAAACTTTCTTTAGTTATAAATCCACATATAAATGATCAACATTTTAGACAAGGAGAGTTAAGAAAAGTAGACTCTGACGCCAGACTGCCTAGGATCCATTATCAAGGTGTCACTTAGTAATTATGAATCCTTGGTACATGTTATTGAAACTTGCTAGGATTCAATATTCTTTTAGAATTTTGTGAAAAATGAGTAAATTAATAAAAGTAAACTGCTTATCAGAACATTGCCAGGGACATAAGAAGTGCTCAAAAAAGAAAAAAGTGTACTAAAAGCTATCTTATTTTAGAATTCCTGCTTTATAAGTATTGTTTCATAAATTCCCACAAAGTGAGGCAATTTTTGTAATATCCACACTACCTAACACATTACATTTGGAACATAAAAATACAGGCAATGTTTTTAAAAGGGGGTATCACTTAGAGCTGAACTAAAACAAGAAACAAAATTACAAGACATACGTTCTTGGAAAGCTTCAGAATGGTATTTCTTAAAAAAAAAAAAAAAAAAAAAAAAAAAGTCTATTACAACTGTCTACATACTTCCTCTTCCCTAATAGCATTAACTAAAATCCCATGAAACAAGTATGGACACTATCTCTACAAGCTAGATTGTCTCTTAAAAATCATGTCTAATAGCTAAGGAACTTGAAGAAATCTCTCCAGCTGGCTCTACCACCAGTTATTTGGGATATAAAAAATTTGTCCTTGCAAAACAATAGACTACTGAATTATTGGAGGACACTTTAAAAATGGCTGTAAGCAAGAGGCAACATAAGTAAAGTTCACCCAATTCAGAAGAGGGATTAAACAAATAACTTAGAATTTTCTGGACTAAAAATATTCAGATTTTATTTAAAATGTCCTTGAGAAATAGTGTACTGGGAGAGGAGTAAAAGTTACTGTATTAGGCACACTTCTAATTTTCAGGAGATGGAAAGGGTATGCAGTTGAACAGAAAACTATTTATATCGAATCCTCTATGCTCTTTAAAGGTTCAAATTTATGGTAAATTGTGGTTGGTCTTTCAAAGCACTAGAAGGCAGGCCAAGATCAAAGAAGCCTTAGGTACCTCCCAAGCCCACCCATTCCTAACCTGCACTATGACACCCCATCTTTGGTTTAAGGTGAGGGTTAAGAGGCGAAATTGTTTTTAAAAAAACCTGTATCCTTGGATTCTACATTGAGGTAATTTTCACATCAGATTAATAAAGAAAAAGGATTCCCTTTTTGAATGCAGAAGTTCTGTAGGAAAACTATATTTGACTTGATGTCTTTGAGATAACTAAATTATACAAAGAAAGGATAATTTGGAGAAGCACTTCTGGAATGGCAGAATAAAGAATAATTTAAGGGCTTCTAGAATAATACTAAAAGGAAAAATGTGAACTCAAGTGACAAGACAGTGAAAAGGCTGTAATGGGTACTTTTCTTTAAGTGAAAGGAATAGGAGGGAACTTTGAGGTTGTGTAGAAAAGCTACTTGACATTCTAAACTGACCTAGAAAGAAATAAAAGCAACACCATCACTGAAAGTCATTTAAAATATCAAATGATGACAAATTAGATCAAGTTTTAAACCTAAAAGTTTATTTCACACAGTAAGATGAAGTTTTGATCATGTAAGCTATTTACTATTACCACTAAGTGAAAAGAACAGATTTTCCAAGTTATGCAGCAATACCAGAGAGCAGGATGAAATGTTAAAAAATTTTCATTATCTACTTTCACCACAGGAATTTTCTCTCAAGTCACTGAAATGAGAAAGGACCACAACTAAAGGCAAATAATTTTTTCAATAATGCAGATACCCAGAAAACATCAGCTATGTTAAGGAAACTAGAATACATTAAGAGAACCCAAATGCTTAAAATTCTTAAAATTGGTTCAATTTACAAATACAAATTTTGTAAATCAATCAATCAATCAATCAATCAAAGAGCCTCAAGTAATTCTTAAATGTCCCCAATATTGTGACAGAATACCAAAACTAGCTAGGGCCTAAGCATTTTTACAAATTAAAAATACCTCTTGCACTAGTTAGGGTATCTTACTCTTGAATCCAAAGTTTCATCAGATATTTTCAAGATGTTCTTTTGTTAATTTAGATCCATTTAACTATAGTTATTTGTTAATAATATTGGAGAAAAGAATAATCACATATAGTAACAGAAACTTTTCTCTCATTAAAGCCCTCTTGTAGTTTCTTGTCGTGCATTTGTGTCACTTTACTGTTTTTTCTATGTGCAAGCAACAAAGGCAAATTACTGCTCAAAGTCAGAATAAGGAGATATCCAGAAACAGCTCTTGATGTATGATGACTCCATTAGCTAAGATTTTAAGTCCTTTATAATCACTGTCATTTGAGACACTGTAACTAGCTATTTTCCTTGGAATTTAGAGATCCTATCTGAGAACAATGATCATATTGCTATTTCTGCAAAAGGCAACAAGTAACAGAAAAAACGGAGTCACCAAAGTTTTGTGGACCATTTCATTAAATCAACTCCCACCAGGGTGACAACTTTATTCAACGTATTTGAAAAAAGACAACACTAAAGACACCTATCAAATAAATTTCCTAACTTTTTTTGAAGGGGTTCTAGGTCTTCATTGAAAATTAATCTATGAATTTAAATTTAGCATTCAATGTTAATTCATTTTATTTGCAGACTAAAATGTTCTTTGTGTTGTACTTTATACATTAATACGAAAGACTTCTGTATTATAGAAATACATATTTACCTAAGAATTAACTTCTTAAAGATATTTTTTAAAGTACTCTGTAAATTCAAATATAGTAAGTCTCTTAATTATCTGAGGCAAAAATACTGAGATCCAAATACAGAAAAGGGAGTGACTGGTAACACTTTTAAATAGAATATTAAAAACAAAATCACTCATGATCTGTGATTTAGTTTACTCAAAAATCAAGTCACTAAAAAATGCATTTTAAAGGGATACATATGAGAAGGAAATGACCCTTCCAGATGTCACTGTAAAGAAAAAACCCTGTCATCGTAATCATCAAATCAATTTCATGGTAGCAACATGTGAAGCAGGATAACTATACAGCACATCAGGAAATATGGACGGTCAGAGATCATAGATCAAGCTAGTGGAGTGCTAAATTGTTGACTTTTAAGTCAACTGCACTGTATATCGAAAAAAAAACCTCGGTGAGAATGAGGAATATTGAAAACATTCAAAGAGAAAGGACAACATATTTAAAAGGGCATTTTGAAAAAGCTCCCATTTTGCTGGATGTGATAATTAAAGCAAAGGAGAATTATATATATATATATATACACACATATATATATTTTTTTATTGCTCAAATGACTAAACCAGAAGTCTAAGCCTAGTCAGAAAAAGAATATGCTTATGAGGAACATAGAGCAGGATACTGCAGTAGTTGATTTTTCCAAGTCTCTAAAGGGACAGATGCAACATGGGATAATAAAAAGTGAGTTTTGAAGCATGTTTAAGAAAGTTGTGGAAAAGGAGAAAAAAAATGATGAAAAATTTCAGTCATAGTATGAGAGTTTGGGTTAAAGGGAAATTAAAAAAGAAGAATGAACTAATCTAAAATATGAAACATACTGAAACAAACACCAGGGCTCTACATTAACTCTTTCCCTGTAGCCACAGATAAGGAAAAAAAGAGAATTGTTCAAGAATACATCTTTACTACATACAAATCAGCAATCAAGACAGATGGAGAGCTGAAATCTAGCATCCTGAATGGCAGAGCACATTGACTGCAAAAAAAATAAAAATACTTAAAACAATTCAACAAAGCAGACAAAAAACCTGCTTAAATATGTGATTAAGAAGAACATATTGATGCCAAAAACCAACAAGATAATTCCAGTGGATGACAGCTTTGTGGCCAGAAGTTATCTAGGCAGATTGTATTAATGTAAAGCCCTGGTTTAATGCTCAAAAACAATTACTTTCCAAATAAAGTGTTCTCAAAAGTATAAAAATTCTCGATCAACTCAGTGTCACCAGACTACAGAATTAGAGTAAAAGATATAGGTAAATACAGAATAGGCACTACAATGTAAAAGAAATTAGAAGTATCTGTTGCATTAACTCACCTTATTAGAATGAACTGGCAAATCACATATAGAGCACAGATGGGGATAACCCTTCGGTAAGAGTCCATGGAAGTCTTCAATATTGCTACTTGGAGGAGCGCCCCTCTTTTTCTCAAAGAGAGATCTCTCTTGTAAGGGGCCAGGACCACGTCCCATTCTCTCATACTCACTGTCAAATTTATGATAGTTATGCGAGGTCTCACCAAAAAAAGAATCATCCCTACACCTTTCTCCATCTCTTAATCTGTCATCTTCATAATCCATTCTGTCATAATAACCAGATTCTTGAGAACGACTTCCATGGTCATAATCAAGCACTGGGTTGAGACTAGGACCACGATCATCAAAACTATCTCTTCTAAAGTGCCTTTTTTCTTCCCAATCATCCCTAGGTACTCTGTATGGTGGTTCCCGTGTAGCAGATCTGCCATCTCTACCATAACTCAATGTAGGGCCTTCTTCAGTTCTCCTCCTTTTAAGCTGTAGAAGGATTTGGGGCAAATTCTCAGGAGTAATCTTGTCCTCTGGATAACGACTCAGTTCATCTAAGTCTCTAGCAGACAGACCAAAGCTGGCCAAAATGTTACTGGCCTGGTCTGCATCTCCACGGTGTTGAGAAGACAAAGGGAGTGGACCTCTACTTCCAATGTTAAATATAGACTGCAAATTATGGGAAGAAGTACTAGCAGAAGACAGTGCACTATGAGCTCCTTGTTGATTCAATGAAGAACTCATTCCAAGATTCATTAAACTAGCAAGGCGTGCAGTACCCTGGTTCATCCTTCCAAGAGATGCTGGCATACTTAAAGACTGGGTAGCAGCAGCAAGAAGGCCTATTCCTGCTGCAGACAGGTCACGCCCATGACCCTGTGAGTCCCTACCGAGAGATGACTGCTGGAATGACTTGGACATTGTAGAACTATCTCTTGTCTAGTTTATAGACTTAAAAAAATTTTTTTAAAGATGGCCAAAAAGAAAGCTCAAACTAGCAAACTAGGTTAACTTTGCTTCAAAAAATGGTAACGCCAAGAAAAAGGATCAATAAGGACTGTAGAATCTTCTTCAAGCTGAGAACCAGCAGACAACTCTGTAGAAAAATAAGCAGTTTTAGTCATAAATCCCTTTAAGTAGATGCTGTTTTTTTTAGAAAAAAAACTTATGCATCATGTTGATTAAAAAAAAAACATTTAAGATCTCAAACTTACAAGGAATTTATTACATATCTTAAACAGATTCCAGATGTATGCAGAGCCTGCATATAGATATTTAAAAAGTAGTCTTTCATGCTAAAGTTTATTAAAGGGAATTTCATACTGAATTTAAAAACATTTCAATTGAAGGATTAGATGTCTGAGCACATCAAAATTTCAAATAAAAATATAGATGGGTCTCTTCTTTTGGAAGAATAAAAATACACCCTATAGTACGATGTTTTAAGTTTCAGGAAAAGACTAAAAAACAAAAAACCAAGGTCCGCAAGTCAAAGATGAATCAGTTGTATTCTGCTTTAGAAAATGAGACCTATTTATTACTATCAGAAAGAACCAAGTAAAATCACAAGTAAATGAAGCTTAGGTGTCAAGTACCTAGTATAAGATCTAAGACCAAATATAATAGTTGAGACTTTTATGCAGCAAAATCAATCTGAGGTAAAGACAGATGTGAAGGAAAATAAGTGACTTCCTACTTTAAGGATTTCTGCACAAATTTAAGCCACATAACTAAATGCCTTCCTTAATGTCCATCCTATATCAGGCAGTGCATATTTCATTTCTAATCTTAAAAAAGTAAGGAGAACTAAGTAGGGTCAATGTAGAAATAGGAGAACTCCCAAGAAAAAACCCAGGTACAGGAAGTACAGGTGATTTAAAGAAGTGAAATTCCCCCCTAAGTTAGCATCCATCAAAGCTCATTTAATATTCACGGCTACAGAACCTCCAGAGCTCAAAACAGATAAAAATGAAAATGATATTGTGCTTATATAGATTTGTTAACTTTTCACAAGAACAGCTCAATCACCTGGAAATTTTAAATTCTGAATACAATCCCCCAAGACATGTTTCTGGATGAAATTACTTTCATTATCTTCCTTAAATCATTATTTTATCTCAGAAATTGGTACAGAGGAATTTGCAAAGCATTTACAAATGGTTCTCATTAAATATCAAACGATGTACGTAACAATTGTTCTTGATGAAACAATTATCTCTAATCACAACTATATACAGAGATTAACTCAAGTTGTTTGCCACATAATTCTATTAAGAAGCATTGTTCTGTTAAGTTTCACACATTTGATCACCCATACACCTGAGCAATGGTGGTTTAATATTATTAAGCTTTATTACATTAAAAACTGGGCAATATTCAATAGTTACAAGTCTATTATGGGACCAATTCCACCAATGATCCAATAAAGCAAGGAAACACTGGACATAACAGTGGTAGAGGAAGTATAAAAAAAAAAGTTGCAGGCAAGACTTAGATTTTACAAAAAGATGTAACAAAGTTAAAAAGACACAAATGCTATCAGAGGTGACTGGAATTACAGAAGATGTTTTTGCACACCAAGAAAGATGAAATTGAGAAAAGATACTAAAGAAACTAGTTCTTGATGAGATCTACAATGTAAACTACTTCTGCTTTAAGAATAATAAAATAAAGACAAGAGTAAGTGGACTTTTTTGGATGAGTTTCTTTGGTATGTCTGATAAACGCCACACAGGATGGCAGTTGAAATACCGTGTAAACATTTAGGACCCTCTAAATTTTCACGTATACTTTCTCTTAAAAGGTCAGAACCATTAGAGGGTTTTTCAAAATCAGTATTTCAAAGCATCAACATTACTATTAATTTGCTGTTCATGTTACAGCCAAAGCTGCATAATAAAGAAAAACCAGTTGTTTTTTTTTTGTTTGTTTTAAAGAACTATTACTTTCCCTTAGGGAAATTATACAATAATATTAGTGAATGTGTAAAAATTTAATTGATCACACTTTAAAGAAATGGTTGTTAGATTACAAATATCTCAGTTACTTTTCTTTGTAGCATGTATGAAAGGGGTAGATCTGCAAAAAGGAAACGAGAAGGTAAAAGATAACCTTAAGACAAAACAGAAAATGGATGTCAGAAAAACTCAGAAAAAGAGCAAGACAAACAATGTAAATCCCATGACAACTTGTAATCTTGTAAGAATAACCTTAATATTTTTGAGATTCAGAGTTTGAACTTAAATGTAGCCCCACACAAGGACATGAGACATTGTAAGTGAAAAGTGACTTAAGTCAGACTTTTGAATGAAATTCTTATTTTTTTAAAATTAGAACAAAGAAACGGAGAGAAATCAGACATGACAGCACTGTTCAAAGAGCACTTAGGAAAACAGTTCCTTTACTATCTTTGTGGTCAGTGGTAATAAAAAGACAATTCATTTTAAAAGGCTAATTTAAATTTAAGCAAGACCTACTGCCTACTAAAGTCAGCACAACACTGAGAAGTTTACTAAATTAAGTTTTTTTTAAAGGTTAGCTTATTGTACTGTTCTGTCTTTTCCCCATAATTACAAAATGACCTTTTCATAGTACGCTACAATAGAGGTTAATAAAGTTCAAAGTAGTTTGAGATAACTAATCTAGAATGTGATGTCAAAATCCAGTATGTCCATTTAAAATCTCAATGCCCATCAATGCAAAAAACCTTTCACTCCCAAAAAAGGGTAGTACCTCTACCCTAAAATCAGGAAACCTGATTTAAATAATCAATAATTTAAATAATTAAGCTAGAATGTTTAAGCCTAGTTCATGATCTAAGTGTAAATGTTACTAAAAATGTTAACTTCAGGTTCAACATCTGAACAAAGAGCTGTATGTATGGTTAAGAAGTTTCAGTTAGTAACATTCAACTGTTCCCCTTCGATGAATAACCATCTTCATTAGATTTACTTTAGTTCAGGGTGAACTAAATGGTTGTTCCACATCTAGATTTCCTAAGTAAAATAACAATTTCTTATTAGTCCTATTATTCATTCAGAGGGTTATTTTGCAGGGTTACTAAAATGAGCATAAGGGGTCTTCAGTTCTTTAAAACATAGAAAAAAGCCTTCAGCTTCTAAATTCAAAAATTTTAAATGCTCTTTTAAAGATATCTAACTACTACCATATGGAACTTTAGCTATATTCTCAATTCTGTGCAATAATCGCTTCTTAAAAACTAATTTTAACACATGTGTAATCCTAAAAGTTTGTAGAAATACTCAGGAAAAGAAAACCTTTATACTGGCATTATTTTAAACCTTTAATCCTATAAAAACTTATAAGCAACAGCTAGAAAACTGTAGCTTCTTATAGTATTTTTCCCCTTTTGAATTAAAAACATGAAAGGGATGTAAGAAATTTTCTTCTATGGAAGGAAACACCCTTGTGATTTGTTAAATTATTCATGTGAAATACACCAAATAACGTTTAACCTAGCAACCAACACTACCAACACAGCAAAAATATCCTAATCATGTCACCAATAGATAGATGGCAGGGATAGTTCACTATTAGTAATTTCAAAGAAGCAATATTTGGAAAGACAGCTGCTTAATTTTTGTCATCAATCACACAGAAGCATGGATTCCTGTGGTCAGAATTTTTAAACCAAGCACCTGACTCATTTCCAATTATAGTATAGAGTTAGGTTAATGATTCCATATTTAGAAGTTTCTCACGTATTAATTTTATAATGGCCTTATAATTCACTAAGAGTTTCCATTTCAAAGTTAGTAAATTTTCATTTTAATGTTAGTTCACATCTCTATATACTTTCTTAATAAATTTTCTAATTTGTATTTCATTTAAGGGTTTGATTTTTAAAAAATGGGGGCACCTGGGTGGCTCAGTCAGTTAAGTGTCTGACTTTGGCTCAGGTCATGATCTCATGGTTCATGAGTTCCAGCCTCATATCAAGCTCCAAGCTGACAGCGCGGAGCCTGTTTGAGATTCTCTTTCCGTCCTTGTCTCTGCCCCTACCTGACTCATGTTTTTCCCCCCTCTCTCAAAATAAACAAACCATAAAAATAAATAAATGGATTTTAGGGGCACCTGGCCGCCCCAGTCAGTAGTGCATGGAATTCTTGATGGCACAGTCATGAGTTCAAACCCAACACTGGGTGTAGAACATACTTAAAATTAATATATATATAGTAATATATTTTAGTATCTGAGAAACCATTCAATCTTTTATATAGAGAGCTTAAACCACTTAAAACCTTATACTTTAATCTGTGGCTCTTCAGTGCCACAATCTCACTTTAGTATGGCTTACCTTTGAGTAACTTTTTAAAGGTTTTTAAAAAATAAAATCAATAGTAAAATTCTCAGGAAATAAAGTAATAGCTCTATTCATTTCAGTTTTGTGTAAAGCAGCATTTGCCTCATACAACAGGGGAAAACAAAACATTATAAAATGTAGTGCTGAGAAGGTTGAAAAACCAGTATTAACCTTTTAAAGATCCTTTATGATTATCATTCTTAATCCATTTTACAGACCTGGATTCAACTTCTAGCCCACTTCTTGATCCTTAGGCTAATGATAAAAGTGTTTGTTGCAAAGTGCCTTCAGCTGCTAAAATAGAAAACATGTTAATCAGGAGGGATTCCTATTCAGGGTTAGAGTATTTTTCTTCTTCCTAGACTTAAAATTTTTTTCTTAGCAACTTTCAATCACACATTAAACATTTTCAGATTAAAGCAATACAGGATAGAAAGTTATTCCATTTACCTACCATTTTGGATTCAATTTGATTTTGACACTAGCTTAGATTACTTCTCTACTTAAATGCAAAATGAGGGGCCCCTGGGTGGTTCAGTTGGTTAAGCGTCAACTCTTGATTTCAGCACAGGTCATATCTCACAGTTCCCGAGATCGACCTACCACGTAAGGCTCAGTGCTGACATTGAAGGGCCTGCTTGGGACTCTCTCTCTGTGCCCCTTCCTGGCTTGTACTCTCAAAACAAACTTTAAGAAAAAGAGAAAGCAAAACGAGTGGTTTTTTCAAGCTGCCATTGCGCACTCTTAAGATTTTTCCTTCCACTCTTCATGTTCTATTCTCTTGGTTTCCACAAACATTTGTTCAACTCTTTGATTTGGTATATACAGAGATTTTTGGAGCCCAAATACCTTGATTTGGATGCAAGTCCTACTACAAAATAGTTGACTTTGAACAAGTCACTTAACATTTGTTTTGCTGTCATTTGTAATATGGGAATGAAAACAATACCCATTTCACAAGGCTGTAAACATTTAATAAATTAGTCCACATAAAACACTTAGAATGGTTTCTGGCACATGGTTAGCACCGTAATAATCATCTACTTTGATGTAACATCATCTGATCCTAACAACCAATGAGAAAAACTTCAGACGCAAAAGCACTGACCCAAAGACAATAAAGAGCTTATAAACCTTACACATACACTGTACTCCCCGTTTCATACATCAACTTTAGTGTCTCATTCATTTCTACTCAAAGCTGGATTTGAATTAATGTTTGAATTTTGCTACTGAATCAGATGTTAACTTTAAATGACACCAGATTTAAAGACTGGTAGTCACCTAAACAACACTGAAGAAAAGAACCAGATGCTAGAGGAAGTGAACAAATTAAACCTCCTCTTCCTCCTTCATTCTCTAATGCCAATCTACCTTTAAATTATCCTGTCATCCTTCAAAACGAAGGCCTTACACCTCTCCTGCCATAACCTTACTGAAAAGCCTCAGTCCTCCTCTTTAACTTAAAACAATTTTAATTTTTTTTAATGTTTACTTTTGAGGGGCATAGAGAGAGAGGGAGACAGGATGTAAAGCGGGCTGCCACGTTGACAAGCGGAGAGCCCAATATTGCACTCGAACCCACGTACTAGGAGATCATGATCTGAGAAGTTGGACACTTAACGGACACTTAGGTGCCCCTAAAACAAAAATTTTAATTAAATTAAATTTAAATTAAAAAAAAATTAAACTTAAGATTTCATTGCTACTTCATATAAATTTTAATTTCCAAGTCTTGAGCCTTATATATGCACAGAACATCAAAGATAGACAGCTGGAAATAATAAGGAAGCTGCATCACATCAAAGGCAATCTACTCAGATCTGCCACAGTAATTGTATTTAAGCCAGGAAAGATAACATAGCAGTTTATCATACAACTCCTATTGTACTTTAAGTTTATATTTATGCTTATAATAGATACATGCTACAGTGAGTCAAAAACTAGAGAACTTTAAAAACCACTTATAAGTATCTTTTAAAGGCCACATCCCTACAATTCTCTCAAACCATTGGCTTTTCTCTCTGTTCTAGTTTTAATGATCCACTAAGATTTTCTACGTGTAAACTTTTATTTTTAAATCACGAATTTCAGAACTCTTAATTTTAATGATCCAACAAGGCCTGATATATAGGTAAGAATTATAAATTACAGAGCTTTGTTTCTTTGCAATGTTATCCGTGGAATAACCATGTGTGTGTATATATATGTATGAAGAAACTTGCAAATCTGTACTATCTACAACCCTTCCACTCCACCCTCAACAAACTCAGTACTGTCCATCCCAAAGTCAAGTCCACTCAGAACCTGTTGCCCCAAGTGTAGGACAGTTTTAATGCAACTCTAAAAAAAAGTATGCATTTAAAAAAAAGTATATACATATTTTTAAAAAGTATCTTTAACTGAAAAATGTACTAAGAGTAATATCTAAGAAACCATTACCCAATTCTTTGGTTTTGATCATTCTTAAAATAGTTTAATGGCTGCACTTCACATTGTAACCTAATTACCATTAGTTTCTATAAAGGTAAATTCAATATTCTTACATAAGGATGCCTTAAGATTCCCCCATTTGTCTACACATAATAACCAGAGTATGTTACAGAATAAACACCACTTTTTGTCACTTTTGAATACTCTGCACTTCAGACTTCAAGAAGCTGGCTCACTTTTATCTTAAATCCCCTCAAAAATACACGAGGTCCTAAAAAAACAAAACACAAAGTATTGGTCTTTTAAGCAGTCTACCATGTATAAAAAAGTTTCACCACCCTCCCCATATAAAAATATGTGTAATTTCTTGTGGAAACTTCAGAAAAACAAATTGAAGGAAATATAAATCACCCATAAAGCTAACACCAACATCCAGAACTCACACATTTTGGTACATCTCTATTTTTATGTTTATTCCTAAATTCCTTTAAGAAACAACCAAAAAAAAGTATTTTGGGGACCACCAAAATTTTGATTTTCTTTCCAAGTAATATTATATTCATTTTCCCATGATTACTCTTGCTAAAACATTCTTTTAAAAAACTATATAGATTTCCATCTGATGGCCACACTGTAATTAGCAGATCTCTAAGTGTTGAATCTTTCAGAGTTTTAGTAAGCTTAATAGCATAGATTAACATTTATGAGCACAAATCTTTAAAAAAATTTTTTGTTTATTTTTGAGAAAGAGAGTGAGCAAGCGGAGGAGGGTCAGATAACAGAGGGAAACACAGAATCTCAAGCAGGTCAGCACAGAGCCCAATACGGGGCTCGAACTCACGAACCACAAGACCACGACCTGAGCCGAAGTAAGACGCTTAACCGACAGTCACTCAGGCGCTCTATATGTGCACAAATCTTTTACATACTATTCTCTTAGAATAAATTCCTGTAAGTATAGCCCTTCCACTTTTTTAAGTTTATTTTTAATTTTTCTTAATTTTTTAAATTTACATCCAAATTAGCATGTAGTGCAACTGATTTCAGGAGTAGATTCCTTAATGCCCCTTACCAATTTAGCCCCCCTCCCATCCCCTCCAGTAACCCTCTGTTTGTTCTCCATATTTAAGAGTCTTTATGTTTTTGTCCCCTTCCCTGTTTTTATATTATTTTTGCTTCCCTTCCCTTATGTTCATCTGTTTTGTATCTTACCTGTTTTGTATCTTAAAGTCCTCATATGAGTGAAGTCATGTATTTGTCTAATTTCGCTTAACCTAATACCCTCTAGTTTCATTCACATAGTTGCGAATGGCAAGATTTCATTCTTTTTGATTGCTAAGTAATACTCCATTGTGTATGTGTGTGTGTGTATATATACACACACAAACACACACACCACATCTTTATCCATTCATCCATCAATGGACATTTGTAGCCCTTCCATTTTCAAGCCTATTTATTATAAGGTGAGTCTGAATCACATATCCAATCAAGATGCAAGTGTTCTAGAATAAACCTACAGCACTGCCCATTTGACTATTATTACCACCACCTCCTTGGGCTTTAATCTTCTCTCATAAAATTAAAGATTTGAATTACATTTTATTTCTGAAGTCATGTAAGACCATTTACTTACATTCCTCAGTTGTTAAAATTTGTTTGCCTATCATTAGCAGACTTGTATTATTACTTAGCCTTTATGCTTCCCTAAAAGTGTTAATAAAATGAGTATGTTTAAAGGCTCCTTTAACGTACATAGTCATCAGGTCAAGAGTGGTTAAATCCTTTCCAATTAGTTCAAAAGGCTATGTAAAGGCAACTTCACTTACATATAGCTGAGAAGGGAGTTATGTGAAGATAAAGGGAAAATTTCCTCTCTGGGTAAAACACACGTTAATGTTATAACCACATAAATGTTAAGTTCAAGGGCAGAAATGTAAATTTAAAGCACTTCACCACAAACAGCATCTGGCTAAAGATCTCTTCCTAATCTTACATAACCAAGCACAACAATCATTTAGTACTTCAATTGTGTTCAATTTCAACTTTGCAAAAAGATTCAGGTTAAGTGCAGAAGGAATACAGAGTTTATGTAACAACAACAACAACAAAATCTATCTGTACTTTCATTTCTGACAGTATTACCGTTGAAAAATTATGACGACAGACCGCGCATATGACTGAGCCATTGACTTTTCCAAATGATATTTTCAACCTTTATTTAAATAGTCTAAAATAGAAATTTTCCCGCCGAGTACAACTGTTTCAATTTAACTGGAAGAAAAACTGTCTTTTATCGACTTCTTAAAAATTTTAAACCAAGCTCTAGTCACCACACAGAACGCATCATCAAGACAAAATCTCATGACTAAGACCTGGGAATCAACGATTCTCACATTATTCCAGCGCGCTTGAAGACTAGAAATTTCGGAATCGCCATAAACGTTCTAGAAATATCTGGCTAGAAAACTGTAACTGATCCAACAGGAATATTCCACAGAATAGGGCCACAGAGCAGGAAAAACATTTAGAATTATTCCATGGCACATGGGAAAAGTCCCTGTAAAACACCGAACAAGGTACAAAGCTAGCAATGAAAAGAACAACGATGAGCCTACACCACGGTACTCCAAACCCTTTGTCTGGAAACCGGAAGGTCCCACAACATACGATCCTCTCTAGATGAACGCAGACTGATAATATTTTAATAAAGAGAAAAGAAATATTAGGTGACTCTCTAAACAAGAAGAAGTATCTTGGCTCGCAGCCTACTGCAGGAGGCTTTCTCCACGACGCAATACGAAAAACAAGCGTTAACGTTTCATTTTTCGGCCATTTTTACGCGATGGGGGTGGGGAGGAATTGTTTCTGAGGTCCAGCTAAAATCCCGCGCGCATGTGTGTGGGCGGGGGACAGGGGAGTCTTAGAGGGCGCTATGAAGCGATGGGCGAAGAGCACAGGGAAGGCCGTGAACCAAGAGAATAAAGAAACGCTCCTCAAACGACTAAGCTTTTCAGAGTCTGCGAAATCCTCCATTTTGCGGCACATTTTTAGGGGCAAACAGGAAAAACAAAACAGACACCTATCTGGGGCTGGCCCTATTCCAAGACTTCTCTGCTTTAACTATTCTCCCCAAACGGCAGGCCCCCAGTGGACAGTCAGTCCCTCAGGCCTCGAGCGCTCCTCCCTTCGCCTTAGCGCTGCAGTCCGCGTGTAACGGGCTCGTCGTCCCGCCCCCGCCCACAGCAAGCCTAGGACGCGGGAAGCTCGGTCGATCTGCTGCCCTTTGCGCCCCCTGACTCTCCCGCCGCACCCCCGGCCCTTGGCTGGCCGCGTGTCTCCCCCAGAGACCGCTCACCTCCGCCGCCCGAGGAGGCTGGTTGCGCCGCCACTGCGCTCCTAACATGGCGGCCGCCGATCAGGCGGCTCACATACGCAGCGAGGAGGGAGGCAGAGCGGGCGAGCGGGAGCGAGCAAGAAAGGCGCGCCGCCGGCTCCCCACGGCCCCTGTCGCCGTCGCTGCCTCCTCCCGGCGGACGCGGAGAGCCCCCGGCCACCCCACCCCGATTCTTACCCGCTTCACGCCTACCTTAAGGAAAGGGAGAGGGAAAAGGAGAGATACCTCTCTCCTAGCGAGCGGGACGCGGAGGCTCCCACAATTCCCCGCAGCAACGGCGAGGGTAAGAGGTGGCAGGAGCGGCTGCAAGAACAAACCCGCTCTCGCGAGAGAGTTCTCCCCCACCCCACCCCCTCTCAAGTCCCGTTTCTGCGCGCGCCAGGCCCCTCCTCCTACTCAGTGACCGTATACTGCTCGCGCCGATGGCGGTCGTTGTTCTCTAATCCTGTAGCCCGCCTGTGGCGGGAAATGGATAGAGAACCTGTTTACAGGTTCGAGTCCCATTTCCCAAAAAGGCTTTCCCCTAACCCTTGAACTGCATGATGCAAAATTTAAATAAGGGTATGTGTTAGAAGCGAGTCGCAGGAGTGACTAGTTAGACCTGATTACTCTTCTGATTATTTTCCTCCGTATTTGCCGACGAGTGGCAGCAAGCGCCAGGCGAGGGTACCCATACCATTTTCGTTGTTTTTAATCTCAGTAATTCCGTGGAGCGTCATCGAGGCGGAAGATAGCGAACCCAGCCCATCGAAAATACCGCCGCCGCCACTTCGAATTTGACTGAAGGTAAAACAATCCTGAGGCTGATGGAGGTTCCCGAATTGTATATGTGAAAATCCTGAGCTAAGACTGAGAAATTGCAGGTAGAGCTGGAGTTAAGGGCCAATTCCCTGGGTTTTCAAAATTAAATGCAGAGGGACAGGCAGTCACCAGATGGCTGAGGTAAATAAGTGAACATAAATACTAATTAACAGCACTCAAATTTTTAAAATCTTCAGTATGCTGAATCAGATTCGCATCTTTGAAAAATCATTCAGGGTACTCTGTGAAGATAGTGGAGAGGGCAAAGATGAAGACCAGAGACCAGTAGAAATTTGAAGAGTAGTTTAGGCCAGAACTCAACTCTTGTCCATTTGACTGAATATGGAAGTTGAGGGACGGAAGGGTCGTGGATGAATGACAACTGTATGGTTAGCAGTGCAATTAACTGGCTCTGGAAGAGTACCAGGAGGGCAGGCTTAAGATGTTTGGCATCAATTTTAAAGGAGTGGCATTTATGGGTCTTGAGCTCATGGAGGAAAAAGTGTGGGTTACTGGCACACTTGAGTAAATGGTATAAATGAAGCAATGATATTTGAAAGATAAGCTGGATAGCCCAGTGAAAAAAGAGGCCTTAGGACCTTGAGAAACTAACCAGGTAGAGCTGCATGGCAAAGGAGACCCAAGTCAACACAGAGGTGGGGGGGAAGCAGAAAGGTTTGGGAAGAGTAGGAAGGCACACAAATTTTACTGCCTTAACAGCCAAAATACTTAAAGGACCAAGTCATCAACAGGGTGAAATGCTATCAATAGGGAAGACTAGGACTAAAAGCATCCAACAAAAAATTTAGCAACGTGAACATCATTCTTAACATTATGGACTTGCTTCCAGTGAGAGAAAGTCAGACTGTAGGTACTTAATGTATTGAAACAGGAAGCTGGAAATTACCCAGTGCAGAAAAGGTTTGGCTATGAAGAGACTGGAGAAAGCAGGGTTGAATTTTTTGTTTTCCTATGAGAGTTTTGAGCACAATTAAAATGACGGCAGAACAGAGCTGCCTGCGTGGCTGAGTCAATTAAGTGTCCGACTCCTGATTTCCACTCAGATCGTGATCTAACAGTTTGTGAAATCAGGCTCCACCCCTCTCCCACTCACACTTGCTTTCTCAAAATAAACAAAGTTAACCATTAAAAAAATGTTGACAGAAAGGGTATTTTAGGAAAGGTTTGGTTGAAAAAAGAGGTTAGACAAGGGACAGTTCATAATGGACACTCCTAAAAGAAAAGGATCCAGATAAAAGGAGGTATGTTTTTATTTTAACAAGAGGCAGAGAGGATGGTGTGGAGTTTTCATTAGATTTGGTTGAAGACTTGGGAATTATAGTTAGGTGACTTCAATTTTGTGACTAAGTTATGTCTGAGGGCTAGAGTCAAACAAGAGAAACTTTTAAATAGCCATGAAGAGTGGAACTATAATCCCACATCTCCATGTATGATGTATAAATAAACAACTGAGTAAGTAATGTTTAAGCCTACTAGTTAGCTCTGGAATGAAATTTTGGGGGATCCAAATTCTTCAGTGAATATTGTATCTTCCTTCCATTCAAAACCACATCTGCTTTCTAATTGGTGAGCCTTTGATTCCAACAAAGGCTAAGACTCCCCTTTGTTGTTTCCAGCTCTTAGATGGAACAAGAGGCTCTGCTCCTCATGGAGAAACATGAATGCATGTTAGCACTAAGATACACACTTACCCATGCTTTTGTATAAGGCTGTAATGCCATCTGGTGATCATACAAAGAAAAATCAAACTTTTTCATTGAATAATTATTTATTGAGGATCTGCTTACTGGCTCACCAGCAAAGACACATTGGAAACCAAAGTTAATACAAGGTTTCAGCTTATCATATGCCTGTTTCATGAAGGACATAGTACAAGGATGTGGATTCAACGACAAATTGCCTACCTTTTGAGGATCGTAGTTTGATGGAGATTGGACAAGGAATCTGGCCTCAAGGTAGGCCTGGCTGTGAGTAGAGATGGACCAAGAGCTCTATATTGGTTTGGGTAACTTGGGAGTGGGTGAGGTGTGCACCAGGTGTGGTAAATAATGAGGCAAAAGCAAGAATTTCTGCTAAGACCTTGAAAGGTCTAAGTGACAAGCTTGGTACAACTATGTTACATGACTTTAATACCAGGAAAGAGCCTGGATTTGAGCTGATAATGAAGACCTTTCAGTTTTGACTAGGAGACATACTGAGGACATACATTTTGATGCCACATAATCACTAAGCAGCTTATAATACCTTATAATTACCATAATTTTGAGAGTAAGGTACCATTATTCTTGTTTTACTAAGATTAAAACACTTGCACATGATGCAGCTAAATAGCAACAAAAAGCAGGATTTGAACCCAGTTCTATATAAGTCCAAACCCAGAGCTTCTGAGCATTATATGGTACTGCCTTCAGCAGAGCTGTAGTCTACTTGGAGGGGCAGCAAGAGGGGGGTTAAGAAGGAATTTTTGAATAGGTATACATGTAATAAGTTTCAGAGAACAGTTTTCCCCAACTTGTTCCCCTAACATAAAGGCAATCCACCTATCAACCATCTCTTGTGTATTCTAAGGATTTTCTATTAAGAAACATTTTTTTTGTGTATGCACATTCATATATATACACATATGTGAATATGAGTGTGTGTACGTTCATATATACACATATATATATATATATAAATGTGTGTGTATATATATATATGCTTGCTATCAAAGATGGCCACAAATTCTTTGCCATTCTTCTTATAATAATGGAATCAATTTCACCTCTATCTGCATTTGGAAGGGCACTGTAAATAGAAACAGCTTTGACCAATAGAATACAGAAGTGACTTTTTAAGAAAATTTTAATGCGTGTTTATATTTGAGGAAGAGAGACAGAGACAGTGTATGAGTGGGGGAGGGACAGAGAGATCAAGACACCTCAAAAACAGTGAGATCATAACCTGAGCCAAAAGTCACTTAACTGGACTGAGCCATCCAGGTGCCCCTTTACTTTTTATAAAAGCAATCTCTTTGCCAACCTGGCAGTTGAACTCATGACCCTGAGATCAAGAGTCACCTGCTCTACTAAATAAGTCAGCAAATTGCCCGTATATATAGAATTTTATTTAAAAGAAAATTTTTTTTTGACGTTTATTTATTTTTGAGACAGAGAGAGACAGAGCACAAACGGGGGAGGGGCAGAGAGAGAGGGAGACACAGAATCGGAAGCAGGCTCCAGGCTCTGAGCCATCAGCCCAGAGCCCGACCCAGGGCTCGAACTCACGGACTGCGAGATCATGACCTGAGCTGAAGTCGGACACTTAACCTACTGAGCCACCCAGGTGCCCCTAGAATTTTAAAAATAGTCACATTGTTCCTTTTAAGTACTCCTCATGGTTTTTAATTTAGAAGGCAAAATCACTACAGTTTGCAATTATATAAAGGAGAAATTGTGCTTTCTTATTTTACTTTCTAAATTTAATTTGTTTCAGAGTCTATTTCTGGACTTCCTTTTATCTGGTTCTATTCATTGAGTAATCCAAGTGCCAGTATCACTGTTTTACTCTTTTTGTAACATTTTAACATCTGATAGGGCTAGTTAAACTTTATTACTAAGTTTTAACAATAGTTATGGTTATTCTTACTTTTCCATCCTGTTACAGTGGAATTTTTATAAACTTAGTTTTCTTTAGGAGATTTATCTTTATGTTGAACTTTCTTGAACACAGGATTTACATTTAAGGTCTTGTCAGTATTACACATAATTGACTGAGCCACCCATGCGCCCCTCATATACAAGTGATTTTTTTATTTTACTTCTTTCCCCATTCATAATTTTCTCATGCTAGTTACTTCTGATAGTAATTTTGAACAAAGCTGGTTTCTTTTTTTAATAAGATCACTTCTAGAGTTCCTCGTTAAGCATCGCACAGCCATTTAGAGTAAGATACTTTTAACAGGTTAGGAATGTTGACCCTCACCAATTTTAGCAAATGGGGTTTTAGCATGTAGGGAGATTATTCTTTTTTTTTTTTTTTATTTTTTTAAAACGTTTATTCATTACTGAGAGACAGAGCATGAGCAGGGGAGGGGTAGAGAGAGGGGAGACACAGAATCTGAAGCAGGCTCCAGGCTCCGGGCTGTCAGCACAGAGCCCGACGTGGGGCTTGAACCCATGAACTGTGAGATCATGACCTGAGCCGAAGTCGGTGGCCCAACCGACAGAGCCACCCAGGTGCCCCGGGAGATTATTCTTGAAATAATCTAGGAATGACTTTCCTGCATGTAATAATTTGTTTATATTTATCTATAAAGTCTTTATGCAAGTATTTAGCAAGTATACTACTATATATGCATAACTAAAATGAGAACCCAACTTGAATCCCATCCTTTAAAAAAGTCAATCTTTGGGGTGCCTGGGTGGCTGAGTCCATTAAGTGTCCAACTTGGGTTTGGCTTAGGTCATGATCTCACGGTTCAGGAGTTCCAGCTCCACAGTGGGCTCTGCACTGACAGTGCGGAGTCTGCCTGGGATTCTTTCTCTCACTTTAAATAAATAAATAAAAAAGTAACCCTTTGAGGAATTTTTAAAGGTCTTGATATCCTTATTTTGACCCTCACTGAACCTACAGTTTAGTAGTGCTAGCACTGAATAATTTTAATAAAAATGTAAGAAATTCTATCAAAGGGCAAACCTGTGTGTGGGAATGTGTGACCCATTAAGGCCTTCCAAAGGAACATTTTAAGTTTATTTATTTTGAGAGAGAGAGAGTAGGGCAGGGGCAGAGAGAGACTCCTAGGCAGGCTCTGCACTGTCAGTGCAGAGCCCAATGAAGGGCTCAAACCCAGCAACCATGAGATCATGACCTGGGCCAAAGTCGGATGCTTAACCGACTGAGCCATCCAGGCACCCAGAGAGGGACATTTTAAAAAATCTAGGAGATTCACAGGTGATATGACAGAATGAAATAGATGGGGGCTAAAAACAGGCTAATGGGTTTGGCTGTATTTGTTCTTTAAACGTCAGGAGCAAAAGGAAGCTCAAGCTTCAGCAACAGTGGCCAAGATGCTGATAGCCTGAAAGAAGGTATTTGGCACTTGAAATAGTTTTAAGAAACCAGATGGAAACAGCCATTTCAGTAGTCCCTGCAAGACATTATTCGTTAGTCTGAGTGAGGTTGATGACTAAAGAAAGCAAGCAATTATTAGAATTAGTTGGGAAGACCTGGGGGCACCATACTTGAAAGTTCCAAATCAGGGGCGCCTGGGTGGCGCAGTCGGTTAAGCGTCCGACTTCAGCCAGGTCACGATCTCACGGTCCGTGAGTTCGAGCCCCGCGTCAGGCTCTGGGCTGATGGCTCAGAGCCTGGAGCCTGTTTCCGATTCTGTGTCTCCCTCTCTCTCTGCCCCTCCCCCGTTCATGCTCTGTCTCTCTCTGTCCCAAAAATAAATTAAAAAAACGTTGAAAAAAAAAATTAAAAAAAAAAAAAGTTCCAAATCAAATACCAGTTTCTGAGCCAGATTAATTGAACACAGTAGTTCCTGGACCCACTGTGTGACCTTGGGCAAGTAACAGCACTACCTTGTAGGGCTGTTGAGAGGATTCAGATATGTAGAATGAGTTTAGCAATTCTGGCACATGATCAACATGCAATGTTGTCGTTGTAGAGCACCACATGTGCCGCAGTATATTTACATGAATATCCTAAAATGACAAAACCATAGATTCAAAGGTTATTTATTTTTATAAAACCCCAGAGTACACTTGTTAAAATTATCCATTTAAGTCTGGTCATAACATAAGTTTTAAGCTGGCACCTACTTGTTAGTGTAAGGATTGCTAGTAAGAGAAGTTCTTCTAGTTATAATTTACACACAAAGCTGTTTCACACACTTTAATTATGAAGACATTTATAGATTACCAAAAAAAGTAACAAAAGGCGACACATATATTTCAGTTAACGCATGTTTCAAATTGGAACAAATCCTCTGCAAATCCATTATTTTCATTCAATACTTTTTGAAATTTAATTTAGTTAAAATTTTTTTTTAATGTTTTATTTTTGAGACAGAGCATGAACGGGGGAGGGTCAGAGAGAGGGAGACAAAATCTGAAGCAGGCTCCAGGCTCCGAGCTGTCAGCCCAGAGCCTGACGCAGGGCTCAAACTCACGGACCGTGAGATCATGACCTGAGCCGAGGTAGGATGCTCAACTGACTGAGCCACCCAGGCGCCCCTGAAATTTAATTGAGTTTTAAATAGTTGTGCAGTAGGTTACATCTTCAGAGTCCACTAGAAAATGCTTCGGAAATTGGACATCTTTGTTTTCATGGTATTTTTGTTTCAAACTATTAAAGAATAAAACCAGTGCTGTCCATACTCTCAATTACTGGCAAATTATTGAAAAGCAGGATAGATAGGCCTATAGCATTACTATATTTTAGATACATTTTGACGCATAGGTAGTATTTATCAGCTAGCTGAAGGTCCTTAGTTGTCAGTACAATTGAGGCTGCTTGGCTCTATGGGAATTATGTAAACCCACAGAAGCTGGTGTGAATAATACCTTTCAAAGGACACATGGCATCTGACTGTCTAGCTCTGTGGTAGGCCAGGTGCAATGACACATGTAATGGTTACTCAGATACCCAGGGAAGGTGGCTTCTCTACACATGATATGAGCTGAGATCTCAAAGGAGACAAAGTGGAAAAAAAGATGGAACCAGAAGGGGAAATACCAAGCATAGAGACCTAGTAGCAAAAGGCTTATCAAGGACTGAAAGAAATCAGTGTGGCCTGAAGGGAATCTGAGGGTGGTAAACATGAAGATAAGAGGGGTAAGGGCTAGACTGTGTATGCCCTGATAGGCCATGTTAAGGTAAGCAGGGACTAAGTCTTGTTCATCGGTTATCCCCAGTGTCTAGGAGTTCAGTTAATAAAGCCTCTAAACTCATAAAAAGGGTGGGTTAAATAGTCTTCTGACAAGATGTGTGATTAGCATATGTCATTCTCTTCCTCTAACTCAGCCCTGGAGATTACAGAAGAAAGAAGTTAGGGATCTGAGAAACTAAATATAAAGATTCCTTGGAGGAATAGATCATGATTAGGTCCTATTATACAGGGGCAAGAAATGGAACCCTAGTGTAGAAAAGGACAGAGTGCCAGGAGTGTAGAGGTAGTAGAAGGTAGGACTTAAGTTTTCCAGATTATAACTCAGAGGCTTTATGCCTTGAGGGCATCTCCACACTCTAACCCATTATGATTCTAGGGCCTGTCTGGGCTTGGCTACTCCCTTCTACAGGCATCTGATAAAAATTCCCATCCTTTGCTGTGAGCTCATAGGGTAATCAAATCATCTGAGAACTAGAGCATTCCCTTCCCTGCTCATGCTCTCTCTCAAAAATAAATAAACATTAAAATATTAAAAATAAAAATAAAATGAGCCTAAGGAGATATAAGAACTAAATGTAATATCCTCAATGGGATTCTAGAACAGACAAAAGACATTTAAGTAAAACCTAAGGAAATCTGCAAGTATGGACTTTAGTTAATAACATATTCATATTAGCCCATTAATTGTAACAAATGTCTATACTAATGTAAAATGTTCTTATGAAAGGAAACTGGGTTGTGGAATACATGGGAATTCTTTGTACTATGTTTACAACTTTCCTGTAAATCTACAACTATTCTATAATCTATTTTAAGGTCCATTTTATCAGCCTTTTTTGAGGTAGTAGTAAAGTCACCCTTAACAAGGAGTACAGAATGTTCTCATATTCTAAAGGCCCTTTATTGGAGTACAGGAGGGCCAAAGTAACAGGCCTTCTAAATAGCAGTAAAGAGAATTGTTAAGCAGACATTCTAAGTATTACCGTTGATTTGTTAATTCAGTGAAATTGTTTTCCAAGAGAATATTGACAGGTCCATTAACTGGAGCTGTTCATAAAACCCTAATTAAGCAACAAGATTCAAGAAGTCATTGTCCTTCTTTTAAGTACTTAATTAGTTGCTCTTCCCCAATTGTTTTCTTTTGTGTGAATTCCTAGGCAATGATCCACATTTTTATGTTTCTTTGGGGCCTGCAGAATTTATTTCTCCAGGGTTTTATTTTCCTGATTAAAATTTTGAGAGGTGATCCAAAATTTTAATTCAAAAGTCTGTTGACAGCAATTTCAACCCTGAAGGAAAGGAAGTAAATTATTGATAGGCACCAGGAATGGCACTCAATACTTTCAGCCCCCTACCCATCCTGCTTTAGTTTTTCCTCTTGATATGGTACAGGTCTGAGGCTTGAAACTGAAGCAGAGCAATGAAGAGGGACACTGTGTCTACTGCTTCCTATGACAAGAGGTGGCAGCTCAGGGTTAAAAAGGTCCTTTGAAATGTTTTACTTCATCTTTTCTTTCCTTACCAGGAAATTAAAAAAAAAAAAAAATCAACTCAACAGGGAGTAGTAGGTGACTAATTAACTTCACTCATCAACTAGGAAATCCCATTATATTACTTTAATGGGCATGATTAAGCCACTGAAACCTCCTGGGGTATTGAATACAGTCACTGACTTCAATGAATTATCCTTCAAGTAGCAACAAAGGGACCCCCTCTCTGCACCTGGGTAGACTTACAGTGGTCAGGAAGGCAATCTGTATGCTCACAGGAACTTGTGATCCCAGATTTTTAAAATTAATTAACTTATTTATCTATTTACTTAATGTTCTATATTTTAATTTTTTTGTATTTAAAAAATTTTTTTAAATCTTATTTTATTTTTTAGAGAGACAGAGCTTGAGCAAGAGAGGGGTGGAGAGAGGAGACACAGAATCCAAAGAGGCTCCAGGCTGTCAGCATAGAGTGAGATGCAGGGCTAGAACCATGAAGCATGAGATCATGACCTGAGCCAAAGTCAGATGCTTAACCGACTGAGCCACCCAGGTGCCCTGATTTTTTTTTTTTTTTTTTGTATTTTTGATGGGGGGGGATTTTTTTTTAAAGTTTGAGAGGGACACAATCCCAAGCAGGGCTTGATCCCATGAACTGTGAGATCATGACCTGAGCCCAAATCAAGAGTCAGACGCTTAACTGACTGAGACACCCAGGTGCCCCAAAAAAGAGAAAATCTTAAGCAGGATCCACACTCAGTGTGGAGCCCAACACTGGGCTTGATCTCACAATCTTGGGATCATAACCTGAGCCTAAATCAAGAGTCAGAAGTTCAATCGACTGAGCTACCCAAGAACCCAGTGATCCCAGATTTTAAACTCTGACTTCATGACATAAAGATTTCCTCTTTTCTTCGGGACCATTTGTTTCACTACCGAGGGCTGAAACTGTGATCAGGCTCTGCTGCAACTGAAGACTGGTGTTCTTTCTTAGGACCTTTCCTTTAGGTGTACATTAAAAATGAAGAGAACTGCTATGACAAAAGTAAGCCATGTAAAAAATATACACAACGAACTCCAAATACAAAAAATGAGAACCATTCTATTTGGATAATTTACTAAAGTCATTTTACTCCTCTAAAGTGCCTGATTGCTGATTTTGACTCAGGTCATGATATCATTGTTCATGGGATGGAGCCTCTGGTCAGGCTGCATGCTGACAAGGAGGAGTCTGCTTGGGATTCTCTCTCCCTCTCTCTGCCCCTCCTCCACTCATGCTTGTGCTCTTGCTGTATTTCTCAAAATAAACATTTAAAAATAATAAAAGGTATTTAATACCTTATGATAAAGGCTTGCTATAAGGCAAAGGTATTGGTAACATGGAATTTTTCAGAGACAGGTTGGTACTAGCTTCAGCCTGTTACTAATGAGCTATCAATTCCCAAGGCCTGAATTTCATTTTCTAGACCAGGGGTTGGCAAACTCCAGTTCACAGGCCAGTTTTGGCCTGCCAATCTGTTTTCGAAAGGCTCTCAAGCTTAGAGTGATTGGTGGAAAATTTTTTGTTGTAACACCAAAAATTTTACAAAATTCCAATTTCATTGTCTATTAATAAAGTTTTATTGGGGGCACCTGGGTGGCTCAGTTCAGCATCCGACTCTTGATTTCAGCTCAGGGTCATGATCTCATGGCTCCTGAGATTGAGCCCAACTAAAGCTCTGGGGCTGACAGCGCAGAGCTTGCTTGGAATTCTCTCTCCCCATCTCTTTGCCCTTCTCCTGCTTGTTTGCTCTGAAAATAAATAAAATTTAAAAAATATAAAGTTTTACTGGGGCACAGTAATGCTCATTTGTTGACACTTTTCTATGACTATGGCTGCTTTCATACTGCAACTGCAGAATTGAGAGTAGTTATAAGAGAGACTATATGGTACACAAGTCTAAAATATTATTTGGCCTTTTACAAGTTTACCAACCCCTGCCCTAGAACAGCAGTGTATAATAAAACTTTCCACACAGGTGGAAATGTTCTCTGAGCTGTCCAATACGGCAGTCACTAAATACTGAGATGGAAAAACAGATTCAATTTTTGTCAGTTGAAATAGCCTCATGTATTGTACTGCAGAGCTCTAGAAAATAAGAGCTTAGTTTAAGCCTTGGACTTTTGATTTAGTATTCTTCTCTAATGTTCTCATATTTCCTATAATTTTTTAGAACTTGTAAATTTTTCCACCTGTAAAGAAAACCTTACTTTTTAGAAGATTTTTCTCTGTGTAAATTAAGCTCTATACCCAACATGGGGCTTAAACTCATGACCCTGAGATCAAGAGTTACATGCCCTACCTAGTGAACCAGCCAGGTGCCCCAAGAAAACCTCACTTTGTATTTTTCCTTTACTCTCACACTACTACCACTCTCTCAACATTTTTGACACCGGATGTGTGTGGATTTTCTCCCACACCAAGCAAATTTGTGTCACCAGCTGGGTGTCGTACATTTTAGCCCAATTCTGACTCTCCATATACCTCGAGTATCATCAGATCCCTCAGGTTAAGAGCACAGTCCAATAAGACTGTTCCTCCCTCACTTCAGATGCCAATCGTTAAGTCCAGGTTGTTACCTGTACTTCTGACCAATATAAATCACAGATTCCCCAAATCCCCTCCTCAGGTTTGATAAATTTGCAAAAGCTCTCAGAACTCAGGAAAACGGTTTCCTTACAATTAACCAATTTATTTTAAAAGGATATGGTAGGGGTGCTGGAGTGGCTCAGTCGGTTAAGCGTCTGACTTCAGCTCAGGTCATGATCTCGCAGTTCATGAGTTCAAGCCCCGCGCTGAGCTCTCTGCTGTCCATGCAGAGCCCTCTTTGGATCATCTGTCCTTCCCCGGCTTGCACTCTCTTTCTCTAAAATAAATAAATATTTAAAAATATATTTAGGGGCGCCTGGGTGGCGCAGTCGGTTAAGCATCCGACTTCAGCCAGGTCACGATCTCGCGGTCCGTGAGTTCTAGCCCCGCGTCGGGCTCTGGGCTGATGGCTCAGAGCCTGGAGCCTGTTTCCGATTCTGTGTCTCCCTCTCTCTCTGCCCCTCCCCCATTCATGCTCTGTCTCTCTCTGTCCCCAAAATAAATAAACGTTGAAGAAAAAAATTAAAAAAAAAAAAAAAGAAAAAAAATATATATATTTAAAAAAAATTTTTAAAAGGATATGGGAAAGGATATAAACATCCAGATGGGACATGAATAGGGCAAGGCTATGTGGAAAGGGTTGCTGAGCTTCCATACCCTCTCTGGATGTGCTACTCTCCCAGCACCTCCCCTCCATGTGTTCACCAACATGAAAGTTCTCTAAACCCAATACTACTGGGATTTTTATGGAGGCTTCATCATGTGGGAATAATCAATTATTTCCATTTCCAGCCCCTTTCCCCTTTCTGAAGAATGGAAGTGGGGTTGAAAATTCCAAGTTTCTAACCAGTGCTTGGTCTTTCTAGTTACCACCTCATTAGAACAAGACATTTAAATCACCCAGGAAGTTCTTAGATTTAAGAGCTCAGTCAGGCATCAACATGAAAAACCAAATATTAGAACAAAAGATGCTCCTAGTGTTCTTACCACTTAGGGAATTTCAAGAGTTTTAGCAGCTCTGTGCCAAGAATGGGAGCAGAGGCCAATATATATATTTTCTATTATTTCACACCACCCATCTGAGGCTGAAAGTTAATTAGAACCTACATGACAAAGGACTGTATATATTACCTATCCTGGTGTCACACAGGGCTGTCAGACATCTGAGATTCTGATGGAGGCAGATTTCTCACTCAGATAAAGGCATCTAGGATTCAAAGAGGAAAGGAATGATAAAGTATCCTTAAGACAGGGTCCTTTCCTCAAAGAAAAAAAAAATTGTTTGCACCCAGACTAGGACCAACTCCACAGGAGGAGTTACTCCACTCTCAGAGGTGCAAAACACTGCCCAAGAGTATCAGCCACAACACCAAAACAGTGCTTGAAGCCAGACCTCAAGAAGGTCAGCGTTTGCTCTTCCAACAGTGTAACACCATCCAAGGCATCATGCTGGCCTGGATAGCTGACAACCGCTGGATGATTCCTGAAACAGCTTTCTTTGTTTCAGATACCCAGGCACCCCAAGTAGAAGTTATGGATACAGGTATCCCAATGAATTCAACGTTGACTGCAAAACAGAAGCCTGGAAGCACTGATAGCAGACCTTGCTGCCAAGCCTTTTAGACAAATAGGAAACAGGAACCCCTTTCCCATGCTTTTAGTCATTTTGTCCACATTCAAGGAGTTCCTGCTATGTGCCAGGTGCCATGATTGGGATCTAGCTGCGAACAGGCAAGATATGCCATCCTTCCTATCCTGGGCTTTATAATCTGCTGTACATTCCTCAGATGGAACGATACAGATCATCTCAAAGATCCTATACACCTTCAGACTAGAACCACCAAAATCCCACTTAGCCTTTCACTGCTAAGAGGCCGAATTTGTCAGGGGCAAATACAGGTGATTTTGCCTCCCAGTTGTTTCCTAACGGATACCAACTAGCAAATAGGCCTGCCACATAGGCAGTAGTCAGTGTTGGAATTAATAGAGACATTTACCTGAGAACGCCATACAGACCGTCCACATGCCGTGAATTTACTCTCTTCCGTAAGGCCAAGGATGCCCTACTTTCAAGTCATCCTAAAAAGAAAAAGATTTCACTGTTGAACACTAAACAGTGTTAACTAAAACAGCAGCTCCTAAAACCTCTTTTCTGTAGAAATGGAAGCAGTGCTGCCTGCCGTTTACGATTTACCCTATTTTCAATACCTCCAGAATTATTTTATTTCCTATTGTCTTTTTCTTGCCTATAATTACCATTAAAGCTAACCATTCCCCCAAACCCTCTAGGTATCACTAGTATTCTTAAAACCCCATATGTTAAAGGCTGTTCACAATGAACATCTGAGGTATTCACACAAGGAACTCAACATTTAACTAAGAGAACTCTTTTTAGGGAAAGCCAATTGTTGGAACAAAACTAGTTTTTATAAATAACTCCCCTACCTCCCAACATCCTCAGGAGTTCCTTCTATGGAAACTAGGATGTCACTTTTCACAGAAGTAGCAACTAAGTCAGCCCTATTGGACAATCTCCAGCACCACCATGAGTGCTGTGTGTTTGCCTAGAACTGAAAAGCATCTCTTCTCAGAGAATTAGCAATCCAAAACAAAATCACTACAAAAGGGACTCGTTATTTTTACTGCCCCGAAGGGGCAACAACTCTGTGGGAAACCAACACAAATATACTGTCAGCCTAAAGCAGAAATTAGTACGGTTATAGCTATGTAGAGCCTCTCAATCAATTGGTATTTTTATATTTTATTAAAGAGCTAGAGAAGAATGCCTAGAATTTTAAAGCAAATTCACGTAACATTTCCTTAATAAAGCATCCCTATAGATCACTGCAGCTATAGAACTCCCTTCAGAGAGACTAGCTTTGTATGGTGGAGTGGGGGACATGCACTTTAATTTCAGTGAAAATTGCAAAAATCCCATGCACTTTTTCCCTGTATAAGCCTGATTCAGAGCACTTGGTAGGCACTCAAAAAATAAAAAGTTGCCCCCTCCCTATACTTCTACATCCCTTCATGGCTTGATTACCTTTGTTCTGTTTCCAGCAAGTTCAACTAGACAAACCTGTTGAACCAGAACCACTCAGAAAGATTTGGATTTTTAGGTTTCTCCCTGCCAAGTCATGCCCTTACAGATTTCACCTTAATGAATGAACAATTATGCTGGCATCCTGGTATAGTTAACAACAGAGTTGGAATGAACCAGGCCCAGAATGCCAACCAGCTATCACAGCTGCTATTCTCCCAGCAGCGTAACACTTGCCTAGGTACACAGCAACCTAGGCAGCTGCCTACAGCTGGGGCCAAAGGCAGGCTAATGAAATTGCACTCACCTGGGGCTGCATCTATCCAAAGCCCATGGCTGGCCCCTCTGCAATCCAAGTACTCCGGGTTAGGCAGCTAACAGTAGTGAACACTTGTGTAAAGTTCAAGACCTCTACCCTCAAAACCCCATAACTTATTTCAGAGCCAGAGAAATAGACAATAAAACAAAAAGCTTTCCCTTGGTTAGCTTTATTTTCACATGTTTTTTACCTATTTACCACAGCAGTTCAACAGGAGCATTTTTTTAAAAGATTTTTTTAAGTTTTATTTCTTTGAGAGAGACAACACAAATTGGGGAGGGGCAAAAATAATCCCAAGCAGGCTCCACACTGTCTGCCCGGAGCCCAGTGCAGGGCTGAACTCATGAACCGTGAGATCATGACCTGAGCAGAAACCAAGAGTTAGATTCTTAGCTGACTGAGCCACCCAGGTGACCCTAGAAAAGATTTAAGTTTTATATAATCTGCACCTAACGGGGGGTGGGGTGGGGCTCAAATTTACAACCCTGAGATCAAGAACTGTATGCTCTTACAACCGAGCCAGCCAGGAACCCCTCAACAGGAGCATATTAATGGTCTAGTCAACAAGTATAAGCTATCACCTAACAACTATGTAACAGTGAACAAACAAGTGGGGTGCATGGGTGGCTCGGTTGGTTAAGCATCTGACTTCTCCTCAGGTCATGATCTCACAACTGTGAGTTTAAGCCCCGGCACGCGTCTGTGCTGACAGCTCAGAGCCTGGACCCTGCTTCAGATTCTGTGTCTCCCTCTCTCTCAAAAATAAACATTAAAAAATTTAAAAAAACGAAACAGTGAACAAGTAACCTCTCTATACCTCTCAGTCTCCTCATCTGTCAAATAGGAATGTTATCAATGGTACCCTGTACAAAAGATGGTTGTTAGGCTTAAGAAGCTTATATAAGCCTATATAATATGTTTTAGAGTGTGTGGTCAATAAATACTTGCTGTTATAAAAAGCTACATTCCAGACAAGGATATGATAAATAGGGGGAGTAAAAGGGGAAATGTTACCTTGGTAGAGCAATGGGCAGTGCAAATCAGAAAGGCTAGTTAAAACTAGATTGGAGAAAACGTGGTTAGGAGACCTTTTGAAGCACAATAAAAGCGGTACTCCAGAAAAATAACAAGATGCAGTAATGGGTATGAAAGGAAACGGAGACATGCTGCCATTCCTACCAACGACCTCAACTGTTGTTGAAAGCAGTAACTCAAGTGTTTGCAAGAATGTTAGTAAACATTCCTACCCATTCACAATTATAATTTACCTTATTTACATAATAAGAGTAGGGTATCTAAGACCATATGTTTTTCCAGCCATCCTTTAATTTCACTTTTAACCACCCCCAAACAATTGGGAGAAAAGGTAAAATAGGCTCATTGTCCAGGTCTAAAAACTAATCTAAACACAGCCTGCCCCTTTTAGGGGACTGGGTTGCAGGACTTGACCGAGCTCCACCCGGACACGTGCTCATCACAAATCTTCCCAAGCTCCGGGCTCTGGCGCCAGGGAAGCGAGGATCTCGGAGACCAGCTGTAGGAGACTCTCCAGGGACAAGAGGGCTGGCAGAAAACAAGGGGCGACTCTAGGGCTACCATCTCCCAGCGACTCTTCAAGATGCCCTCCAAACACGGGGTTATGATGGAACGAACCCCAATTTCGTCCTGTGCCTGGGAAGAAGCCTCCCCACAGCTGCCTCTCGCCCCAAACTAGTAAACGTCCAAGGCTTCTGCCCACTTGGCCTTTACTTACCCGCACGTGTCTAGAGCTCGGCCCACGTACTGCCGCCAGAGCAGAGGCCGCAGGGGAAAGGACAGCACCAACCCGAGGGGAGCCCCGCCTCGGGGCTGACGCTAAGCAGGCCCTCAGTGGGCGGGGCCCGGAAGCCCCGCCCAGGAAAGGCCGAGTTAGAATAATGCGGGAGCGGTGGCCGAGGTGAGCATACTCTTTACAGAAGCTAGAGCCCCAGTGTAGAAAGTGTAGGAATCCTAACGAGGACTGTATTTGACTACCATCCCGTTTGTTATTTACGTATGGAAGGGGGCGCTGGGTTTGGACGTGCTAAAGACAAAACCTGGAGTGTCCCGGGGAGGCCGTGCTTCCTGCCTGCCCACACCGAGTGCCGGTTCACCGTACAAGTGTGGCACCTTTCGGTTTCTGCAAGTGCAGCGTAAGCTTTTTTCATCTCCCACGCAGATCTTTTTTCCGGCTTTCTCTAGTAGGGTCGTCCCTCGGCTGATGGCTTGCCCATCAGGTCGCCTTGTTTTTCGGTTCTTTTCAGGAGATTTTCGGGTAGATTATGCCTGGCACTCCTATAGCCTAACCCTGTGGGACAGCATCTCTGGTGCCCTGAAGTAGAATCCTTCGCTGACTTGCAGTATTTAAAGAATACTCGCTTCCTCTGCCGGAGTTACTTGGCACCGTGGCACAATCAGCCCAAGAAGCTACATTTTCAAGGTGGACAGATTGCCGGTTACCAGCATTTCTTTTGAACACTAAAACTTCCTCTCCTCATTAGCTGGAGTCAATACTATTATGTCCTGCCGAACGGTGGGGAAAGCTGGAGTCCCTCCCTTTCTTTGCCCCCACGGCATCCTACCAGGCCTGCTCATCTACTGCATCTGACACCTTTGCCAGGCAAACCCCTAGGAATCAGCCACTGCCCCTGGCATCTGCCAACATGTTTTCTTATCTTCTCCCAGCGATCATAATGGGAAAAAAATGTGTTTCCTATGCACCCCAATCCTCACAGACCTCTGCTGAGAAAGGCTAGAGTGAGTGCTAAATTGATTGCAGCTAGAGACACTAGACTCTAAGGCCAGAGAGAGACTGGATAAGTGGCAAGCCCAAATCCTCGAGTTTGATGGAGTTGGACATAGGCTCTGGTTGGAAAAAGACTTACATAAATACAATAATTTTAAAAAAGGCACATGGGGCGCCTGGGTGGCGCAGTCGGTTGAGCGTCCGACTTCAGCCAGGTCACGATCTCGCGGTCCGTGAGTTCGAGCCCCGCGTCGGGCTCTGGGCTGATGGCTCAGAGCCTGGAGCCTGTTTCCGATTCTGTGCCTCCCTCTCTCTCTGCCCCTCCCCCGTTCATGCTCTGTCTCTGTGTCCCCAAAATAAATAAAAAACGTTGAAAAAAAAAAAGGCACATGAACACTGTTGAGCGGTAGGCAGGAGCTCTGCTTTGTTAAATAGGAATGTAGCTGAAGACTGCTGCCATAATCAGTGCCCGCATCCGGCGGTCACAATGTATTCATAAAGGATGGTTATGAGAGCTATAAAACCCTGCAGATTGGGTGGGTAATTGTCCTGTGAAGCTCTGCTAAAGGAGAAATTGCATTGGCATCTCATATATTTTGCTTTCTTTTCTTCCAAACACATGAAATGGAGAAGGAGACCTACCCTGAGGATTCATGAAAAGGAAAGATGAGGTTTGTGTGAATATATGCATGCGTCTGTGCTTTCAGAGAAGAGACAGGAAGTGATTCAGGCTATACAGATACAGGACCTAAGGAGAGAGAGGGACCCAATGACCTGGTGACTACTGGACACAGATTAGTCAGGTAAGAGGCAGGATTTGTGTGGAAAGAAGGCCAGCCATCATGGATAAGGCTGAGTGGTGGGTCATGTTGTTATGTCACTGAAAATATAGTCAGCTTTGTTAGATATAGGGCTTTCAGTGTGATAAGGAGGAAAACCTAGATTATGGTTTCTGCATTTCTTAGTTAAAAAAATCCTTCGTAGTCAACCTTCTTAACCTCCATTCTTTAAAATTCTGAATTTGTTTTGGTGAGTTGATTTATGTGGTCCTTTACCTGTAATAGCAACTACTTTTCTACTTTCTTATCCTTGCAAAGACAAAATTGTTAGAAATAATAACAAAAAAGAAAAAGGGAAATTTCTAGAAAAAAAATGCAGCCAGATGAAAGGCAAAAAAGGATTAGGGTAGGTCCATTAGCTCCGAGTTTGACCTCATAATAATCAGAAGGTTGGCCTTAAGGGACACTAGGTCTCTAAATTTCTTGTGTGACTTTACCTTTCTCCTCCATCTATTCTTTCCTTGCTTCCCTTCTTGAAGGCTTTTGCCCCTGAGGTTGATCCATTCCTCTCCTCCCTGGACAAGAATCACAGGTAAAGAAATGTTTAATCGTTTACTCAGTCAGTCAGCCAATCAGCATTTACTGAACATCTGCCATTTGCCAGTTCCTGTTCAGGTGCTGCAGATAAAGTCAGAGCACTAGAGATCACTGCCTGCCCAAAGCTTACAATCTAGTGGGGAAAAGAGACAGTGGTATAGGTATCCTTTGGCAAATGTCAGAAGACAGCTAACCCAGCCCGGGGAGTCACAGAGAGTACTAAAGATGGCAGTGTTCCCTCTGGATGTCCCTAAGAGCTTACAGGAGAAGAGGGATCCCTCTTCCATCCCTGGACTCTACTCCTCTTGCTGTTTCTCTGTAATAGCTATCTAGATCAGAGTGGATCCCTGCAGTTGTCCTTGTTATTTCTCAAAAGCATAGTTGGATTGGCAAGGATATAGAGAAATTGGAATCATCATACGCTGCTGGTGGGAATGTAAAATGGTGCAGCTGCTCTGAAAAACTGTCTGGCAGTTCCTCAAATGATTGAACATAGAGTTAGTTTATGATTCACCAATTCTACTCTTAGAGGTATATACCCAAGAAAATGAAAATGTGTGTCCATACAAAAACAAATTTTTGTAGCAGCATTATTCATAGGGGCTAAAACACAACTCAAATGTCTAACTGACAAATGGATAAGCAAAATGTGGAGTATATAGCGGAATATTATTTGGTCAAAAAAAGGAATGAAGTACTAATTCATGCTACAACATGAGTGAACCTTGAAAATGTTACATTAAGTTAAAGACGTCGAACTACATATTGTTTGATTCCATTCATATGAAACTCCAGAACAGGAAAATCTGTAGAGACAGAAAATAAATAAAGGGGAGGAGGGTTGGGGTACCTGGTGGCTCAATAGGTTGAACATCTGACTCTTGATTTCAGCTCAGGTCATGATCTCATGGTTTGTGAGGTGGTACTCAGAATGCAGAGCCTGCTTGGGATTCTCTCTACCCCTCCCTCTGCTCCTCCCCTGCTAATGTGCGCACTCATGCGCGCACGCGCATGCTCCCCCCCTCTCTCTCTCTCTCTCTCTCTCAAATAAACATTAAAAAACATTAAACATTAAAAAATAAACATTAAAATAAACATTAAAAAAAAGAGGAGGGGGTGATAGCTAAAGATTATAGGTTTCTTTTTGAGGTGGTGAAATATTCTCAAAGTGTGATGGTTACACTTATCTGTGAGTGTAATAAGAAACCATTAATTCTATAGTTGAAATGGGTGACTTGTATGATGTATGACATATACCAATAAAGCTATTAAAACTACAACGAAAAAGCATACTTGGGGAGCTGAAAGACATGCATTCTGATTAAAATTGTGGTCTGCATGGTCATTTACAATTTTAAGGACTAGAAAAAACTTTTTATTCTGGGTCCTGTGGCCCCTCAGAGCTCCTTCCTTAGTATACAGAGAAAGTTAATGCATCCGGGTGGGCAGTCTGAACAGATTCAGAGGAGTAGACTATGCATTCCTGTCCTACTTCCTAACTTCACTCCCTCATAATGATTTGGTTGAACATTTATGGTATGCCTACTGTGTACAAGATTTATGGACATGAAAAAGACAGTTTCTTTATTCCCTCCAATGGCTAAAATTAAATCATTAATATAATGCTCTCTATATAAACAAATAAAGCTCTTTAGAAGATAGGCAGTGTGACACAAAGAATCGTTGCAAGGCCATCTTGGGATTCTGGACTCCTTCTGTAGCATGTAGGGAAACATCACAATGACATCAGCTAGAGCAAGACCAATTCTCAGTCCTTCTTGATGTTGAGCAAGTTCCAAGACTTGACTCCCTCCTCACATGCCTCCAATCACCTCTTCATTTGGTTTCTAGACTCAGTCTATTTCCATACCCTTCATTTTCTCACCAACTCCACCCCCATGATGTCCAAATTGGCCCTCTGATGCTGAAACCATTTGCCAGAAATTCATTAAGCTGAACACATGGGAAATTACAGAGGAGATTTCACTTGTCACTTAGGCTCAAATATAGAAAGTAATTTTAAAAGGACAGTGGCAAGAGGCTATTTTTATCTTGCTTGTTTGTGCTGAGTTTTCTTATCTTGCTGTCTCTCACCCTCTTCCTAGCTACCTCTTTTCTCCTTCTTTAAATTGAATGTTGGCCTTTTAAATGTTTGTCTCACATTCTCTTACCTTGTTTTATGGAGTCTTCGCTTTCTGTCATCATTCATTCAGTCAACACATACTGAGTATCTACCAAGTAGCAGGCCACGTGGTAGGCACTAGGGAGGGATAGTATGATGAATAAGATAGACATGATCCTTACCATTATGGAGATTACAATCTGTGAAGCAGGTGGACATCAGGTAGAGTGAGTACAGATTTGGTCGCAGCAAAGACTTGAGAGTTACTTGTGCTTTAAAAAAAAATTTTTTTTTAATGTTTATTTTTAGAGAGAGAGAGGCAGACTGCAAGTGGGGGAGGGGCAGAGAGAGAGAGAGAGAGGGAGAGACAGAATTAGAAGCAGGCTCCAGGCTCTGAGCTGTCAGCACAGAACCCTAAGCGGGTCTCCAGGGACCATGAGATCATGACCTGAGCCTAAGTAGGATGCTTAACTGACTGAGCCACCCAGGTGCCCCTGCACTTTTCTGATGTTAAGTGTACCCTGCATGTTTGTAGGGCTAGGGGATAAACCTAATATTCACAAGGAATGCAAAGCAACCAAAGACCCAGGTTTCTGTGTGATCTAGTCAAGCCCCTTGGGTAGAGAGAACATGGATTTGGGAGTGAGATGTCGATGAGATTCTGGCTCCACCACCTACCTGTCAGCTGTTTGACTTTAAGTGACCTCTGGACTTCAGTACCTTCACCTATAAAATGGGAATTAGAGTCTCTACATTTTAGGTTGTTGTGAAGATGAAACGAGATGTCATATATAAGGGACCAGGCAGGTGCTCAACCTATGTCACTTCCTTTCTCATGACTCCCTAGCCCACTACGAATCACACAAGAAAAAAAAAAAAAAAAAAAAGAGGGGCACCTGGTGGCTCATTCAGTTATAAGTGTCTGACTCTTGATTTCGGTTCAGGTCATGATCTCACGGTTTGTGAGTTTGAGCCTCACATCACGCGGAGCCTGCGTAGGATTCTCTGTCTCCCTCTCTCTCTGCCCCTCCCCTGCTCACTCTATCTCTCTCTCTGTCAAAATAAAGAAATAAACATTAAGAAAAAAAAAAAAAAAAAGAGCCCAGTTTCTGAGTTGGTGGGAAATGAAGTTCCTCGAATAGTATTCACCAATCATATGCCCAAAGATATGGGTTATAACTATACTGGTTATACTGTAAATTGTTCTATACATGCAACTTATGACAGTCAAATCACTCCCTCCTTCCGGGGTAAGGCAAAGGCAATAAAAAATGAAGTTACAGGGAAAAGACTGAAATGAGGTATAACAAAGGACTTCCTAGCCATGAGGGCTGAAAGTGTGAGTGGATGCCAGAGGGCGCTGCAGAATCTCCTTTTCTATTAGTGTCTGGACTGGGCTAGGGTAGGCCTACTTGGAGGTCAAGAATAAACCTGCCCGCCTCTTCCTCTCCCACTCAGCCTAGGGAATCTTTGCGGGAGGAATTGCAGTTCCTCTTCCTTTTGAAGTCAGGCGTGCTCTGGGGAGATGGATGCTGCCAAGAAAGCTTATTGCTTGTGAGGAAAGGAAAAATGGCAGCTGCCATTTCAGGCACTTAGTGAGTACACTAAATCGAGAAGCTGCTGTTTTGGTTTACCTGGTTCCTCCTCTCTGATAAAGAAGAAATCGCTTCAGAGGTTCCTTGGAGCCAAAAAGGAAGCCCGAGCTCCACCTGTGGAAATTGGCAGAAGCAA